>NW_003852397.1:2093568-2101245 GCF_000181295.1 Otolemur garnettii | reverse complement strand
CCATTTTAAGAAAGAAACAGAGTGTTCAGATACGACAATTTATGAATTCAAAATCTCCAACTTTGCATATGGAGGTAATATCCTCTTCCCTCATTACTCCCTCCCATCTGCTCAAATTAGTTCAGACTGACATCAAATCGTCAATGAACTATCATGTAATGTTTCTCTGGCTGCTGTTTTAACATTGCCAAATATGGGCATACTCTTTTTACAATCACTTAAGAGAAAATAAAATCAGGTGGAAGAAAATATTGAGAGGGTTTTTTGTGTGTGTTTCTGTGTTTTTTTATTCCAAAAGTATGTTGCCACTATTTTTTTAAGTAAAGTATTTGAAAAGAGGATGGGTGGGAAGCCCTTGGGAGAAACAATTTAGATAATCCGCTTAAAGGCTCAGTCTCCTTCCCTTGTCTGAGAGCCAAGTATTTCTTAGCTGGAAAGTCCGATGACAGTGCGTGCAAGTTGTGACATGGTTTACTTCCTTTCACTTTAATTCAGGTGACTTTTCCCAGAAAGGATCCAGAAGCCTGTGACGCTTCCCCAGCACCACTCCCTCTGTCTGCAGAGTGGATCCAATCATTGCAGTTCTTCAGAATAGCCCTTTGGGACCAGCCATTTTGGAGGAATTGGACAGATCTTATCCCTACTTTATTGTAGTCAAAAACTTGATAACTACCTATGTCCTTCTAGAGACCTAGGTCTATAGATATTTCCCTGAAACATTATGTGAAGGGCTTTTGGATAAGACCATGCTTTGTTGAATTTCTAAGCCCTTGGAAAACATTTCAAATCATTCTCACTCAATGTTTTAGCCAATGTATCCTGCAAGTAATTTTATGTGGCCATATGAAGGTACGTAGCCGTATCTATATATTTATGTATATGTATATAATATTAGAAACAATTTTATAATCCTAGAATGGTTAAGAGTGAGTCCAAGTCAATATTTAATTGTTGTAATGGTTTGTGTTGCATCTGGAGCTGTTTCCTCCTCCTAATGTAATACAGGAAGATTCACTAAGCTGTGTCCAACTAATTGCAAACAAGTAGCTGAAGATTTTTCTTTTTAATGTCAAGATGGTTGTGGTAAGAAAAAAATTGGACAAAACCAGTGAAGAATCCATATGAATAGTTAATTTTATTTGTAGTAGAAAAGCTAAATGTATAACAAACATTGTTTTCTAGATCATATATATTTGAAAAGTTCCTTCAGCGATTCAGAGGAAAGGGACTGGCTTCGAGAAAAACTAACATCTTAATCATCTTAACAGATAATGTTTTCCATCTAACTAACTGTGCTGTCACCACCAAGTAAGGGACAAAGGGAACTGGCACATGGTTTGATAAAATTTAAATGCTTTATATTTATATATTTATATATATTTATATTTGACTAGAAAGATGTTATTTCATCTAACATATTTGTGCCATGAGATAATCCAGATAACTTATTTGGGTGAACATGATGGAAACTACAGAGTGTCTACATAGTACCCAGAGGAGACTATGGACGGCCACCATGTTAGAAGCAAAGCTAGTAAGTTGTTTGTACCCCAGCGTTGTGGCAGCCAGGCACCGTGATATACAGTGAAAGTGTCATACAGTTCCTGATACCCCACACCTTCCATGAAGTCTTCTGCAGTAATGAATGAGAAGAGATGACAGCTTCCCAGGCTCCGTAAGCACTGTGATTTCCTCTAAATTCACTTTCCCCCCTTGGCTTATGACACACTTTCTTCATAGGCTTGGCGCAGTGTTAGGCCTGTTAACCTCATAGAGACAAATGGGCTGCCTGAGTAATGTTTTTAGCCTCCAAGGCCATACGTTTGCAAGAAAAAGAACATATCTGTTTATCTTCTGGTTTTGACTCAGCCTTGCTTTGCCCGAGGCGCCTTCATATTTTTAGAATGATGAGGATACTGGTGAGGAATATCAGTCAAAATGTATGTACAAGAGGCTGATGGTACCTAAGGCACACATGCCAAGGCGCTTTTGCTGAAAACGACAAGGTCTAGGCAGAGCAGGCAAGTGTTTCTAAGTGCTGCGGGGAAGGGCTTTCTTTCACCCGCTCACTGAGGGTTTCTTCCTCTTCTTCTATGCTGTGGAATTGGACTGTCATTTTTTTAGATCCCATGTACCAGCTATATGACTTGGAACAATTTATTTAACCTTTATGAGACTCAAAGTCCTCGTGATAAATAATCATATCCTTATGGGATTGATAATGAGGCCAAGAACCATCCATTATTAGACAGTAAATAAAATAATGTTTATAACATTCTTGGTACCGGATTTGGCACATGGTTATCCCCCAATAAAAGATGCCTATCATTGGAAGGAATCAGGAAATCTAAGGCTGTGCCTGGTAACTCACTCCTATAATCCCAACACTTTGGGAGGCCAGGGCAGGAGGATTGCTTGAAGCCAGGAGTTGAAGACCAGCCTGGGCAACATAGCAACACCCCAGTGCTACCAAAAAATTTAAAAATTATTCAGGTTTGGTGGCATGTGCCTGTGATCCTAGGTACTGTGGCAGGTGAGACAGGAGGATTTATTGAGACCAGGAGTTCAAGGCTACAGTGAGTTATGATCACACCACTGCACTCAAGCATGGGCTACCCAGCCCAGACCATGTCTTAGAAAGGAAGAACGAGGGAGAGAGGGAGTGGGGGAGGATTCCATATGTAATGCCATAGAAGACTACACATTACTCAGAGTTTTGCTCTAACAATATGTACAGTCAGTTTTTGTGTTTAGCTTGTGCCAAACAATGGTTTATTGTAAGTGTTATCTCACTCTTTAAACTGGCACCCTATTGTGTATTTATTAAGTGAATCGCACAGAAAATGAAGAGTCAGCCAAAGTGCAAGTGCTGGCCCTGCATCACGGTCCTCTGCTCACCAGCCCTCACGGAGCTTTCACATCAGCCTGAAACCTAAAATCTTTAGATTTCTTTTCCTCATGAATAATCTGTCATTATTCTAACGTTGTCTGGCTCTTCCAAATCCTGCCACTAAGTCATGATTGGTGAACGTAAACTTCTGCTTTGAATTACTACTGGTGCATTTTACAATCAGTATATTTAAGGCCATATTTGTAGTTTTTTTTTTTTAAGTGAGGGATTTTTTGAAGTAAAGGAACTGTTCAATTCTAGGGAAAATCACTAGAAGTTAGAATTATGCATGGGATATAGTAGGTATTCCATAAATATTTGTTACAGCTTTTTCCCAGTATTCTGAGCTGTATGCTGTCTTCTGTTCTTATCCACATATTCTCCCTAATTCAGCCACCCTCGTGACTTCCAGACTAATGTCATGACCCTTTGAACCTCGTTGTTTTCTCCCATAAAATGAATAAAATAATGTCCTCCATAAAATTTTCTTATGATGATTAAATGAGATGATAAAACATTTGTTATACCCAGAAAAATGAATACCTAACACGTAGTTGCCAACTAATATTTGGAATTATTATTGGTGTTATGCACCAGTTATGAATTGCTAATTTCTAAATCTCTCTCGCCAGCCCATGCTACTGGACAGTCATTTCTCTAGATTCCTGGTCTCACGAAATCCTCCCATCCACTCTCCAGAGTGGCTAGGATAACAGGCCCATGCCACTACACCTTGCTAATTTTTTATTTTTTTGTAAAGATGGGGTCTTGCCATGTTGCCCATGCTGGTCTTGAACTCCTGGCAACAAATACATATGTCTAACACCTCTCCCCATGGACTTTTCAACAGCCATCTCAAACACAGCATGGATCTTGAAATTCCCACATGACCATTCCCTGTCCCATCTCTGTACTTTTTATTTCCACTAAATTCCATAGCTGCCCAAGTCAGAAGTATGGTAATCTTTCCATTACTCTTCTTCTCTTACTTCCATGTCCAAGGAGTCACAAGACCCTGTACCTCCTACTTGAATCAGTCTATCTTTCCATCTCCATCTGTGCATCTCCATGCAATGCTTTCTCTCATGACTCTTGCAGGAAACCGCCCCAAGTGGTAACTGAACCTCTGGCTTCAGTCTCCTCTAATTCATCCTCCAGACTGCTTCCTAAGTGAGGCTGCTGAAAGGCAAATCTGAGCATGTCACTTCCCTACTTTAGGCTGCAGTTCCAGTTCCCTGTCCTGGACAATAAGGTCCTAGATTAGCCCTTCAACCTCTTCTCTGTCCTCTGAGCTCCAGCCAGGTTAGGTTTCACATGACACTGCCTCCCACCCTAGTGCTCTGTGCTCTTAAGTCTCCGAATCATGGCCTATGTGTATTTTCTCTCTCTCTTTCTCTCTCACTTCCACACATATATTCTTCAAAATCCAACTCATGTGTCACTTCTCTAGTGAATCTTTCTCTTTGCACCAGCCACAAGCCACCAAAACTGTATCTCCCCACACCCCAGGTGGAGCAGGTCTTTACCTAATGGCTCACTTTGTCTTTTTACTGATGGGGCCATATCCCTCCCATTCTAAATTCGTCTTTTCATCTGTCTCCTCTCTAAGTGAGGAGTACCCTCAGAGCAGAGATCATTTCTTCCTCATACTCAGGAGAGTATCAGAGATGTAACCTGTGCTTCATCAATGATTACCATGATTTATGATTATTCCATAAATGGTTGCCTTCTTAAGTTTTCTGTTCTTAATTTTCTTTTAATCTAATGAGAAGAGTATGGGTAGTTGAGGACCTGCATTTAAGTCCCAACTCAGTTGGAGGCATTGAATAAATTAGTTAACTGTTTTAACTGATTAGTTAACCTATGATGAAACAAATCATTGTGAGGATCAGATATGATCATGACTGTAAACCCTGTAAATAGTAAAGGACTTTTAAATTATAATAACAAATGTTGCACAAAATACAGAGATGAAACGTAACATAGTTTAAAACAAACATAATTAAAAATCAAACTTTAATAATGGAAGTTGCCCACTCTGTGAGTGTCTTTCTTGGGAAGCATGCAACCCAAATGCCCATGTACACACACAGATGCTACTATAAATTCGTGTTGATTGTGTGTGTTGGGTATGGTGTTTAAAATGCCTTTGACCTTAATTTTCCCATCCATCAAATGGGAATGGTAATTGAATTTTCTAACAGGATTATTGTGAAGATTAAGTGCTTTAAGAGTTGGAGAATACAGCACCTGGAATTTTGGATATCCTCAAAAAGTTTGTTTTTTTTTTTAATCATTAAAAGCTCTTCTTTCCCCTATGAGTTCAAGAATAATTATTCTGTTTAAAACTTTTAAGTTGAAAGAAACCAGTGATCTAATGTTGCTGTGACTAGAGTCACTGCTGCAGACTACTAAAGTATGAATGGATGCGCTCTCAAGACTCAGAAAATAGGAAGATCTCAGGAACGGTCAGGATTATTAATGGGTAAGCATCCTTAACCTATAGATGAGTGTTTTTCAATCTTTTTTTTTTTTATCTCATGGCACACTTGAACTATAGGTAAACTTCCAAAACACACTTGAATTATGTTGATCATTTAAAAAAGAAATATATTTACTGTGTTGTGAACTATTTTCAAAAAAATTTAATTAATGATCCTTGAAAATTTTTACGGTACACCTAAGATCCTCTCATGGCACACCAGTTGAAAATCACTGCTATAGATATTAATCATAGCTTTACTGTTATTAATTTCCCTTGTATTTTTCAAGAATTCTGATAATTCACTGTTATAATCTGAGTAGTCCCCTGCCTAAGTTCATTTTAAATGCTGCTCTACTATAAATCTTTCTAAAAACACTACTCTTACCTTATCATTTGCTTTAAATTGTTTTGGTTGCTTTTCAAAATGCACAAGATAAAGGCCAAACTTTTGACTTGCTATTCAAGAGCTTCCATCCCTGGACCATCCCGTGCTTCTACATTCTATTACTCCTGGTATGAATCTACCACTCCTAACATAACCCCATCAACACTCTCTAAGAGTTCTTGCTTCCTAATTGCTGTTCGTGCCAACTGTCCCCACTAAATCCCTTCAGAATCTTCTTTCTTCCTATCTTTTCAAATCTTCTCCATTCTTCTCGGAACTCAAAAGCTGTTGGTAAGTTCTTTCTCTACTGGATTCCTTCACTGATAATGATGATGACGATGACAATAATTGAGTGCTTACTCTGTGACTGATGCCATGTCAAAAGGCTTATAAATACTATCTCATTAAAACTTGTAATTGGCCAGGTGTAGTGCCTCATGCCTGTAATCCCAGCACTTTGAGAGGCCAAGGCAGGAGGATCATTTTAAGGCAGGATTTGGAAGCTGCAGTGAGCTATAATCAAACCACTATATTCTAGCCTGGGTGACAGAATGAGACAGTGTCTCTAAAAATAATAATAATAATCAGTTAATTAAATCATATAACTACTCTATCAGGCAACCACTATTATTTTGTTCTGAATGAAGTATAGAGGGGTCTGTAACTTTCAAAGGCTGCATATATAGTAGTGAAGATTAGAGCCTATATTTGAAGTTGTACCTCTTGACCTTCAAAGTCCTTGCTTTTTTTTTTTTTTTTTGAGACAGAGCCTCAAGCTGTCCCCCTGGGTAGAGTGCCGTGGCATCACAGCTCACAGCAACCTCCAACTCCTGGGCTCAAGCGAGTGTCCTGCCTCAGCCTCCCAAGTAGCTGGGACCACAGGTGCCCACCACAACTCCTGGCCACCTTTTGGTTGCAGCTGTCATTGTTTTATGGGCCCAGGCTGGATTCGAACCCGCCACCTTAGGTGTATGTGGCTGGCGCCTTAGCCACCCGAGCCACAGGCACAGAGCCAAAGTCCTTGCTCTTAACTGCTGGGCTTTGTCATCCCCTGTTGTTCATATGGCTTGTCACCCTGGGTTTGATGGTGCCTATTACTGCTTTGTGTCATTAGTTAACTCTGTAGTGCATGTTTGCTCTCTCATTGAGATAGGTATTCTCCATTTATCTCCCCAAATTTATTCTCTGCTTTGCTCTGGGCCTTAAGAGGCCAAGCTTTTGGGCTATATCATCTGCCTCCTTGCCCTGTGGCCTCCAGAAGAGTTGGGCTAATGGGATGCACCAGCAATAAATCAGACGGCTGGGAAGAGAGAGGGTGGAATAACTATCCCACTTCATCACTGCTTCTTCCATGCCTCAGCAACACTGGGCCTTCTCCCAGGGCCCCTGGGGCTCTGCTTTCTGTGAATGCTGCTCCCCTTGTTCACTCAGTGGTGGTAAGAGCTTCCTGCTATTCCTTACGGGTGTTTCACCATTCCTTATTGATTTCCCTAATCTTGGCCATACCAATATAAATAATCTCTTCTTTAAACTCATTTTAGTTAAAGTATGTTTAACATGCTGTCTGATTCCTTACTAGAGCCCTGATGGAACCACCATCACCTCAAATTTTGAAGAAGATGGTTACACAAAGGAGCTGTTTCACTCTTGTTCAAATATTGATCAACCCTCTTATTAGTAAAGGAATATGCATTGTATGTATATGTAATATATTAAACTCACATATGAGTCTATAAAGATGCCTATCTTTCTTCTGAACTTTTCTTATGAATCATTATCAACTATGCCCAGAAATCCTAATCTTTTCTAAGCATCACACTATCATAAAGAAGGAATGTGTAGAAGACACTCGGAACGTTACAGAGATTTCCAGAAAATTGCCTTCTTTTACTTCCAGGCTACTCAATGATATGGAAT
>NW_003852397.1:2047985-2091053 GCF_000181295.1 Otolemur garnettii | reverse complement strand
GGGAAATTATTTGGAAAGGCAAATTAAGGTTAACAATAAGTCTCTGATAAATTTCACAAGCATTTGTTAAGTCTTTACTCTGTGCTCATGAGAATAAATGTCAGTGAGTGATTTTAAGAGAGGTTTTTATTTCACTATAGTTGCTGGATGTGTCTGTCTTTACTATTCAAAGATATTCTCTATCTGCCCACTTCATCAATGCATTGTGCTGGCAAGTCAGTGCAGCCTTATCTAAGATGATACTGGACATTCTTCTGTGTCTCCTTGGTTAGACTTTGGTCTCTATTATCCTTTTGTTTGTATTTGCTATTATGCCACATTGCTATTTTTTTTGAAATAAACTTATAACTTAATAGTAAGAAAACTCGTTTTCCTAAGTTTGCAAGTTTTACTATAATTACTTAGAGAGGAAAGTACCTTAATCACTAAACTACAGTATAACCACCATAGTTGATCACCTCCCTACATTGCCACCTCCTTAATTTGACCTAATTTTCATAAGCCAGACATGCACCACATGTACTCAATGGAAGACTGACCTTTATGTATTGACCACATCTATAAGTTGTATCTTGACCACTTGGACTGTGACACACAATATTAATTTACCCTCTATAACTTGACCAGTTGAGTCTATTCTACATCAAGGGGTAGAAGGTGTGGGCATTTTCCCTTAACTGTATTATTTTTTCTTTGGTATAAGTTCTTTTTTCATGTTTTATTATTATCAAGTGTTGGATTAGGCCTAACGTTTTATTGTTTATCACGCGTTGTGGAAGATTTTTTCAATATGAAGGAGTGGTCTGAATTGTTACACAATTCCTCCTGCAATTACAAGATAATGAATTCTTAACTAAAAGTGATGGTAGGGGTGTAGAGGTAGAACTAAACTTTTAGAACTATTTATGAAATTGAGTAGATTTAGTCATTAACTGAAAGGAGGTAAGGAATGATTGCTGGGCATCTTCCTTTAAAAAGAAGCTCATCTTTCTCATCTTCAGTTATACAAGTTTAGAATTTTATTTTGTTCACTTATTCCTTATAGATTGTGGTGAATCTAATATTGTTTACAAGAATTAGATCAAATTTAATTACAAATGTTTGCCACACATTTTCAATGGTTTACCATTATTTTGAGAGTTTTTTGGTTTTTGTTTTTGCAGCATTTTTTTTTTTTTCTGGCCTGGGCCAGGTTTGAACCCATGGGGCTGGCGTCCTACTCCTTTGAGCCACAGGCACCACCCTTGAGAGTTTTTTTAAGTAGCCACCTTTAAGATAGAATTTAACAGAGTACAGGTGAAATGTCAAAACAACAAAATTACAAGTTAGAAAAGAGAATTCTAATATAATACTAGCAGAATTTGGACCTATTATAATAAAAGTCACCAGAGGTAATAACTGAAGATAGTGAAGAGGTATAGGTGAGAACAGGTATTCTCTTTGGATGGGGGAAAAATTACTTGCTCTGGGTAATTGCAGGAATTAAAACATAAACCACATAAACCAAGCATCAGGCTCCCTTGTAACATGTGCCCTCCTGGGGCATTGATCTCCCAGCCATGGAGGGGCTGGTGGGTGTAAAAGTCCCACGTGAGTTAGAGGCCATGGAGCCAGGAACAGGTTTCTCCTGCAGAAGACTGGGTTTAGCAGCATCTACATTCCTCCTCAGTTTGATTCTGTGAGATCCTGACCTACTAGTCCTGAGTTCTTCCACAAGCTATGCTTTTGGACTGGAGAATGAGCAAGATTTGAAATACAGGAGCCCAAATGATACATTTGCACCAAGTCGCCTCCTCACACAGAGTGCAATCATTGCGTCTATGACAGGAAGAAAACTCTTTTTCCTCCCATCCTATCTTTCTGTTGCTGGGAATAATTTTAGAAATTCATATGGTGATCCCCGTCTCAGTCTATAGGCCAGGCATGACTGCAAAAATGCTAGCTCCACTGACTCAGCAAAAAGGACCGTGGCATCAGACACATCGGGTCATGACTTAGCGCTTGCATATCAACAACTGTCGTTTGTTACACATCTGTTGGCCTTTCACACCTACCCACCGTGCATGCAGGATTGGGGTGCAAAGACACACCCCTTTCCACTACCCAGTCAGTTGTCCTTTTCATCCATCCCAAGGGACTCCCCTGAGATGGAGGACGCAGTGATGACCAGGGCATGATGGGGACTGTCTCAGTGTCTCTACTCTTATCAGGTCTGGCAGAGAGTAAACAGCTGGGAAGGAAGTGGCTAAGGGCAGAGAGTGAGAATCAAATCATAGCTGATAACCAAATCATAGCTAGGAACCAAATTCTGACTAGGGACTATTTCCTAATGAAAACATACATAGTAAGGAGTTCCTGGTAACATTTATCTGTGGTAGAACTTATTACCATCTAATTAGCATGGTATGGGTGGAGCTTCATGAAGGATTCTGTGGAAGACACTTGTGTAGGAGAAACTGTTATATAACCACGCTGTTAAGAACCCTTTAAGTAATCCATTGTGTTAACACCAACCTGTCAATCATGCCAAAGGACATGATAACAACAACAACCAATCCGGCCAGGAGGAAGGTGGGACAAACTAATGAGCTTAGAAAAGGCAGTGTGCGCTCAGATTCCATCTTTCTCCACTCCTGGAGACTGACCTTTTCTCTGTCTGGGACAGATTTTCACTTTGTGGAGCTCCCTTCTTTACTTCCATTCTTTCTTATCGGTTATGTGATAAACTGTATAAAACTGATTTGTGCTTGTGATCACTCCATCAACAGCCCAACTCAGTACCAGTACACACTCTTAACACAGGGAACCAGGGGGACCAGGGAACATCCAGATGGACCTGACACCCGTACCCCCAACCCCACCCCAAATGCCCTCTTCTCCCTGACATGTTGGTGCCAGGACTTTTGCACATAAGCAAAAAAAAAGAAATATTCTTTAGCTCTGGACCTTTCTCTCCTCTAACCTCCCCTTACCAAAACTTGTAAAATTACTTAAATGGTTTACTAAAGCCAGATGTCTGGACGAGGTACAAAGACTCGGACTTGTAACCTAACTCAGGATCTGAGTGCTACATGAAATGTAACATTCCCAAGCCCCCAGTTAGAGGGCTCATGTACATTGAAAGAGTAAAACTTGTGATTAAATAATGTTGCCCTGTATCTTTGGTTTTATCTTCTATTCAATATTATAAATTTGCAAGGAATAAAATTGACTAGATTTGAATGTGATTAGATGGAATTTTAGCCAGTTTAAACAAAAGAATATACAAACACGGTGATGTCTTATACTGAGATGTGCCTAGAAGATAGAGCTCTATAATTTTGTCTATAGTTATATAGTTTTATTCATAACCCTACCTGCTTTGTGGATAAAAATTAACTAAATTTGCAACCTAATTTAATATTAATATAATTCTATAAATTTTTTTATAAGGGATAATTGCATCTTATTTTGATAAAAATGTCCTCTCAGAGTTCCTTGTCCCTTAGAAGGGTGTCCACATATATGGAGGGAGATGTGTGGCTCATGTGTCTTTGAAGAATTAGGGGGAAAGGACATCCTGGACTCATGCTGGTCCTTTAAAGGTGTGTGCTGTTTCTGCTGAATGCTGATAGTATCTGCTGTTTTTCAGAGTTGCCTGTTGTCATCTGGAAGCTGTGTATCCTGATGGTCCCTGGCTGCTACTGCTGGAGCAACTTGAAAATATCTGGTATTCTCAGCTTCCACACAGCCTGCAAAAATGCCCCGGGTGATTGTCCCCACTGCTCCCTCACCTCCTCTCACAAACCTGCTGGGCCCCTGGACTCCAGTTCCATCTTGCAACTTAGTAATTCTCCATTTGGTGCTATTCGATCTGTTAATAAAATTATCCACCAAAAATTTATTTTCAAGTGTTACCTTTCAAATTTCTAGAAATTCTATTTTTTAAAATTCTGCTTGCTTCTTATTCATAATTTCAATTTCCAACTTTCATTTTTTCAAATGCACTAAAGCCTAGCTTCTATTTAGCCTCTGATAAATGAAACCGGTTGAGTCTTTCAGAGTCTGTTACGGGGGTTTTGATATTCTCCTTTATGTTGCCTTTTTGTGTGTTTTGTGATTTGTGACTGTGAGTTGCTCATTTCTCTTTAAATTTTTTCTGTAGAAATTCTTCGAGGCTTGGATTGGCCTTCCCATCATCTACAGTGGATTTTTACCTACTTCAGCCAGTCACTTGGAAGTGCTACCAACCGAAAATTATTTAAAATACATCCTCAGCTTAAAGGCACGCATTCTAACAGCTCATCTTTCATAGGACTGTGGTATGATTGTGAATTCCCAGTGAGGACTTTTTTCTACTTTCCAGAACCTAAAGGTACACAGCAAGTTATTTCATAACTCTCCTGGACGGCAGAGTTTATTTCTTCTTCACGCTTTCATAGAAGATGCAGCCACTTGATTTCTTCCCAACTTCACAAAGGATTCCCCACATTGGCAAAGCTCTGAGGCTTACCTCTCATTCCCTGAACCCCAATCAACTATAGCAGAAGCTCAGGATTTCTAAGTTTAACCAGCATCCCCGGTTTGAAAGCCCCCATCAGCATCTGCTTACTTCAGGCCCCTAGTAGTTGTTCTTCTTCTATGTACTCAGTGAATTCCTTATTTTTATACCAGCTCACTAGAGCATTTTTCTTCTGTCCAAGATTTAAAATCAAGAGGGCCATCTGGAGTACTACTCTGGCACGCTGTGTGAGACATAATCAGCCCTTCCTTTACCATAAATAAGCATAAACATTTACATGGTTAAGATTTTGAATGTAGGTCTTTTGAATCAGACAAATCCAGGTTGAAATTGAATTCTTTGACCCAATTCTGTAGGCCTTTCACAAGTTAGGAGTTTGTGTTTGTTTATTTGTTTTTAATTGTGTCTATGGTGAGAGCACTGCCCTCCTCTATAGGAAGCCTCAACCCAGAAGCCAGCTTGGTTTAGTGCCAAGTTTTCCACCAAGGTGTGCTACATGATCCATAAAGGGTACCACCCCCCATCCAGCTGCTACAAGTTCTGTGGAAATGTTAAATAGAAAATGGGTTACCCAAGAGTCTGGGACTCTGAGGGGCTGTACGTAAAATCAGAATGGGCAGCATACGGATGGTTTATAAAACAGGATGAGGTTACTTAGCATGTGAATGTAGGCACAGAGCAAAGGGTTCTGTGGATTGAACCCTGGGTGTTCTAATATTTAGATGCTTAGAAACTGAGAAAGAAAGTCCAATGAGAGTAGAAGAATGCATGAAAACTGAGGTTATCAGAGAAGCCAATTGAAGAAGATATTTTTCAAAGAGGGGTTTGGGATAAAACGCTTCAAATGCTCCTAAGAAGTCATTATGATGAGGGTTAAAAATTGCCACTGCACTTGACAAGATGAAAATTTTTTATTGAAATGCAAACTGGATTGGAGTGGGTTAAAGTGAGACAGTTACTAGGGACAACTCTTTGGAGGACTTTTATTACAAAGAGAAGAAAATAATGGAGTGGTAACTAAGGGGGGACATGAGCATTTTGATAAAGGTGGCAGGTATTAAACCATGTTTGCATGCTGATGGGCACAACCCAGCAAAGAAGGAGACTCAGTTAATGTAAGAAAGAAGTAGGTGAAAATCGTAGGAAAGAATTCCCTGGGTAAGACTAAGAGAATGGAATCCAGAACACGAGGGACAATGTGTTGGCCTTAGGAAGAAGCCCAGATAGCTCATCCATTCCTCGCTTTATTCAGATTTCTGCTCGGTTCTAATCATAGTTGTCCCCTCTGAACACCTTCCCTGAAATTGTACCCTCCTCCTGACCACAGGCTGTGCTTTCAAACTCTTTTGTTTTGCTTCATAACATTTTCATACCTGATATTACATTAAATCTGCATTTGTTTCTTTATGTATTATTTGTTTTTTACAAAAGAATATAATCACCAAAACAGAAATGATTTTGTTAATTTATTGCCCCCAGAATAATACTGCCTGTTATATAGAACTCACTTAGTAAATACTTGTTGCGTATTAAATGGGAGAGATGAGAGGGAACTAGAAAAAAGTGTGTACAATACAGTGAGGTTGATAGATCTGGTGGTGGGAAGATCTCTTCTCATTGCTTCTGTTTTCTCAGTGTAACAAAAGGCAGAGTCAACCAGCTTAGCAAGGGGAAAAAGGTATGAAATACTCACCTCAGAGACCAGAAGAAAGAATACACTATAAAATACAGTTGCATGATCAGGGTACGTAGAGAGTCTATATAAAATTTGTGGTTAAAATTGTAAAGTGAGACCAATTAGCACATGTGTGAGTTTTCTTTCACCTAAAATCTGTCACTTAGGCACAGGCCAGAGAAAGTGGAGATCTGGGCTTGTCAGTGTCGGCTGTTTTGCCGCATGAGTGTGATGACAGAAGAAAGGGAACAAGGGTGATATTAGGATCTTAGGGCTACCATGTACCACAGACCCAGTAGTTTGAAACAATAGAATTTTATTCTCTCACAGTTCAAGGTCAGAAGCCCAAAATCAAGATGTCAGCAGGATTGCCTTTGTCTGGAGGCTCTGAGGGAGGAAACATTCCATGCCTCCGTACCTGGCCTCGGGTGGTGGCCAGCATTCCTTGGCTTGTGGCAGCAGCATCACTCCATCCTCTTTCTCCATCTTTGCATGGTCTGTGCTCTGTGTCTTTGCCTCTGTGTGTTTTCCTTCTCTTCTCATGAGGGCATCAGTGATTGGATTTAGGGGCCTCCCTAACCTAAGATGCCCTCATCTTAATTTGTTATATCTGCAAAGATCATATGTCCAAATAATGTCGTATTCTGAGACTTTAGGCACATGTGAATTTGGGGGACACAGCATTCAACTCACTAAGGGGACTAGGGCAGATACAGAGAAGTGATCACAGCAACAAATCACAGAGTCTAGTAGGGAAGGAGAAATTGGGACATACAGTGAGGTAGATAAGGGCTAATTGTGGCCAGAGAAATGGAGTAAAAGCATTACAACAAGTAAGTTTGAAAAGCAGGAAATGGTGGACAGAGAGGGGAAGCTTAATGGGAGGCAGTACATTAACTGATAATGAAAATCCTACGGTACAAAGCATAACCACTGCAGAGGTTGACAGACATGTTATAAAGGAGAGGACTATCAAACTGAGGACAGCAAAGAACTTTGTGGAAAGGACATTAGGCTAGTCATGTATAGGGTGTTAAAAAGTTCCTGAGAATGATGTCAGGAGGGGTGGTAGATGGAAAGGTAGAGAGTCATGTGTTAAAATCCTCAGTGAGTGAGAATAGATGACTAGGCTGTCAGTTCACTACCTCTGCAGCCTGTTCCTTACAGCGGTTGAGCAACAAGAGAACTGGAGATTTTGGGGGAGGAGCAAGGTGGGTGCCTATCCTCCAGGTATAAAACCAACACCTTCCTCCTAAGAGCGCCCCAGGTCTGAGCTATTCTCAGGGAGCACTCAGGTTTCAGTTAGACTAGAGCACATCGTGAAGATGTAGAGGACTCTGCTGGCAACAGCATGGCGGAGGGTTTGGGAAGTGATCAGATGAGTGGGAGACTGGAGCAGACTGCACAATGTCCCCTGCCACCCAGGGGAGAGTGGCTGAGGAGGAAGTTTGGCCAGGGGTGCTTCTGGTTGTGATAAAGGAAACAGGGCAGCACAGAACTCCAGTGTAGGGACAGACTGTAATTAAGTTCATCTTTCTCCAAATTTGGGGTGTGTGATAGTTCCTTTATACTCAGTATTACAAATAACTTTGGAAGGGATATTGGGCACCCCTCCCCAACAGTCCCAGCAGCTGCACCTTCAGATTGTAGACACACAATTATTTACTAGTATCAGTCTCTTGCTAGAAGAGCAGCTTGAAGGCCTTGAAGTTGGCTCATGGACTATCTAACGGCTTTATTCATAGCACCTTGCACACAGTAGGAGTTTCAAAATGGCAGCATTAGTTATAGTGATTGGAAAATCAAAAAAGAAAACAGGCCTTGGTTCTCTTTTTCCACGTTTTCCTTTGTCTTCTGTAGAGGGAGTGCTGGGGGAATTGCAATGTTATGCTAAAAGATTTTTCTACCCTTAGAATAGTCTTCCAGCCTGTTTACTTGTTCAGGGCACATTGTCACCATGTGACAGGACGTGTGTGCTCTAAAAGGACAAAGTGTGTGGATCCCAGCCAGCAGGGTCAAGAAACTACTTCATAAACAAGGTTGTAAATAACAGCTGGGCCGTCCAAATACAGGAGGCTCTGGTAGCTTTTCCTTTTGGTTGTTGTTTTGTTTGGTCATGGCCATCTCCCTGTAGACCCAAACAAGTCAGGGAACCCCAGCAACAGCCCCACATTACTCCAGGCTAATTCTCGTTGCAGGGACTCTATGGCAGGCCATCAATGGGAATACCAGACAGGCTGCAGTGTGACATGACAGGAAACCAGTGAATCACAGCATTGAAGAAGAAAGCCAGAAGAGCCGATGAATCCAGATAAAGGCTTTGAACCACAAAGGGGAAATGAAGCTTATAAACATTTTTTATCTCAAAGTGCAGAAAATATTTAATAATAAAAAATTTTCATGTGAACATCAATCAACTCAGCCCATCCAATCAATATTCAATTAATTTTCTTTCCTCTGACATTGATTTATAGAAGTGTGCTTCTATATTCTTCTATTATGAAGGCATTCTCCATGAGTAGAAATTACTTCAAATAAAAGAGAAAGGCATGTCTAATATCCTGAAAGAAAACTACATTATAAATATGTACTGCAGAAAACACTGCTTGGCTACAGGGCAAACTTGCTGGTTGCCTGGATTAGTCACATAAAGAGACTGCCTTTTATGAACCAGGGGTGTCCAACCTGTGGCCCTCAGGCCACATGTAGATTATGTGAGTACTCTTTTGCTTATCTCTGATATCAGATAGCATGAAAATTATACATGGACTTTTTTTTTGAGCTCATCATCTTAGTGTTCTTGTATTTGATGTGTGGTCCAAGACAACTCTTATTCTTCCAATGTGCTGGAGGGGGGAAAAAGGTGGGACACCCCAAGGAGCCTATTCAGAAATAGGGCTGTGGGCTCAGTTCAAGCAACCATTACAAATAAAGCCAATTTTTAGAGAACAGCAGTGAGAACACCTTTTATGGTGGCTTTTTCTTTAGGGTAAGGCCAGAAAAGCATCTTTTGCCAACAGCAAACTATTCCTCTATGCAATCATTGTTAGAATGACAGGACTGAGAAGGAAAAAGATGTGATGTCAGCCTAGACGGGCCTCCAGTGTCCCCACCTTTGTCTCCAGACTTCATCTAGCTGTGACCATGGAGTCATCACCTACACACCCCAATGCCAAGGTCTGGATGCCCTGCCCTGGAGAAAGATGCCAGAAGTACGGTTTTCCTCCCCAGTGCTCTGGAAGCAATGCCTTGCCTGTGAGTCACTTCCATTCAGGAGCTACTGAGTAGCTAGTATGTAAGGCCTGAGGAAATCGCACTAAGTGTAGAGTCAGGAGATCTGAGTCCACCTAGGACCTTAGGTCACTCAATCATTCCTTTTCTCAGTGTGTCTCTACATCTGTGCAAGGGGGTTTATGTGAGCATTGAATGACATAAATGTGGCTGTGTGGCCCAAATTCTTGTGGATATACTGGTACAGGAAACATAAAACGATTTAGGTCCAGGTTCTGGCCCTTAAACAGTTGACCATCTCTGTGGAGAGGAACTGGCCTAACTCTTGGGAGAATTTGGCACATGTATCCGGAAATGCATGGGGGATCCACCCCTAGACGGAGAGCCTAGATCTCTGTGGTACAGGCAGAAATCTTCCTGCTCCCCAAACTCCTCCAGGGACTTGAAAGCACTCTGCCGCAAAGGGGCCCCAATCCTCCTAAACCCCCAAACCCTGGCATTTTAACAGAGACTCCTGACACATAGGACTTTGCAGACACTTTAGGAGTTTTGTTACACCGAGTATTTAGAGTTGAGGGACTAGAGACAGGAGGGGAAAGTGAGGGAACCTCACCTCACAACCTTCTCTTCCATCCCGTGATATGTGAGCCCTGACCACAGAATTCAGGGGCCAATTTCTGGGTTCAGGTTCACGCTCTACTTTGAATTAGAAATGGTAAATAATGTGTTCTCTCCAGTGTTCACCTAGCGTCCTTCAAAGTGGACCGTACATAGCAATGAGGAATAAATGTTGAAATGACTTAATCCATGAATAAATACAACAACATGCTCCTTCTTCCCAACTTCCATAACTGCTGAGCCCCAAAAGGAAAGGAGGGATTGGACTAGGAGGTGAAAGGTGACGTCTCAGAAGCTGGCCTGGCCAAGAGCTAACCATTTTGACTCAGAAGAGACTATTTCCCCAGGGATGAGAGCAAGTGTACATTTCTGCCTCTCCGGGGACAGAATGAAGGCTGAGATCTTCCTCTGTTCTGCCAAATCACAAAAACATCACATGAGATGCTGATGGAAATTGATTCACCAAAATACATACTTTTAAAGAAAGGAAAATCAGTAAGGGAAGGGGGCTGTCCTCCAGCATCACTTTGGGCCCTAAAAAATCCAAGCAGCTGTAGTCCCAGCCTCTCAGCAGGCCATTTGCTGCTCCTGTCTCCTGCTGGCAATTCTGTCTAATGGTGAGCTCCAATAGATGGATAGGCTGAGTTTACAGTAGAGAGATTTCTAAAACCAAGGAACTTATAAACACACAACTAAAAGAAGAAGAATCAACAGAACCAAGAGCTTATTTATAATGTCTCATGTGGTATTTGGGAGGTTTCCAAGTTTGATTTGCTTGTTCAAAATCCTTGTCAACATGACACTGAGGGAAGATACAAAGGAATACTCTCCAAATGCATTTTGGTGGATTAGTCTTATCAGCCAGGCAATTTCAAGGCCAAGTCTGCCAGCATCTCTTAGGATTTCACAGTGGAACATGGGCGGATCAATCCATTAGAGTTAAAGCCTTTGAGAGGGTCTACCCAGCTCTGCTGTTACTGTGAGAATAGCATCAATAGGAACAGATAGCAGTCTCTTAGCTTGAGTGTCCACTAAGCTGTTTAGATGAGTGACTCAAGGTTCACTGCCCACTTGAATTAAATACGTGTATGTGCAGACCAGGGTCCACATCACTTGCACAGACACAGATGTGTGTTTGCCACCTCCACCCCTGGAGGGGCTGATCCCATAGGATTATAGTAAAACTCAAGAATATACACTTTTTAATTCTGAGTGCCATACACTCCATACAATTCTGAGTGCCAACTACATTTGGGAATTACTGGTGTCCATAATTCACATGGTTCAGGTATAGCCCAGGTGTGGAACAACCCAGAGGCAGCTTTGCAGTTGTTACCAAATTAGAAGGACACTTCAATTCTCCATTGCATTTTTAACATTGAGAAATACTTGAGGTAGTGAGTTAAGCTATATAGAAATATTCCAGTGCCTTACACACACAACTAGAAATATTCAAGCGCCTTACACACACACACACACACACACACAAAACTAGAGCTAGAAAGGAAAACTCTCGACTTGATTCACCCGGTTGCTAGCCAAATTCTTTCCATCCACTGAACTTCCTCAGAGTTCTTTGAAGTCAACAATTACTTTGTTCTCAGAGGAGTCATTCTGTGGCAAGGAAAATGTTGAACTTAGCAATGTATTAGGACTTTCCAAATCTGAATCATTTCAAAATATTTATCTGCATTTTGTTTATCCTTTTTTGGTACTTAGATGTGATTCTTTCTAATAACCAGAGGACAACCTATCAATATTAGTCACTTGGAATGCATAGTAAAGATAATAAAATCACCAGTGTTCGTAAAAAAAAAAAAATAGGCAGCTACCAAAACCTGATTTCCTCATGAATCTTCCCCGTCATCTTTCAGAAGCACAGATTTGGTCGCTGAATGGAGCCCTTAGCACAGCGCCTGGACAGAATCATTCTTCTATAAGTATGAGCTATGATTTTTGTTATTCTCTCATTAACTCATTACCTCCCCTCTCCTGCAGCTAGGTCACCATCAGTGTTCGGAGGGAATATTTAACACACTCTCTGGTCCCATCTTCTCTGACCTGTCCTGTCCCCCATGCATTTGTCCCCAGCACCAAAGAAAGAGAATGAGTAACATCTCCACTGACCATTGAAAAAGACAGGGTTTTTTTTTTCCCATTTTCTCTTAGATTTCTCCATTTACAGGGAACCACAGAGTCTAAAGTCAACTGTCCATGTTGCTGTAGAATCTCAGAAAGCGTGAATTTCCCTAAATTTTGGTCCTTCCTCTCTTTGCCTAAGCCCCTCCTCACCGTGGCACTCACGGTGGCTTCTGATCGCACCCTGACTCCCAACGCTGCACGGCTGCTCACACCCATTTCTACTCTACAACTCCACTCTGTGCCACTCTCTCAGACTGACCCTCCACGTCCAAAGGGTGCTGCGTCGTGGGATCACACTCAGGCCGAACCCCGCTCAGCATCTTCATGGTTTTTACTCCATAATGGATTAAGTGTTGCTATTTCTAGTAGCTTGGTTATTGATAGCCCAGATGATAAGATGGCTTTGGTGTCTCCCAAAGCACTTCTGTTCCTTCAGTGAATGCTTCCACTGGATTCCCTCATCACAGCACATCATCCATCAGGCTCTGCTGTCAACAGGAAAACGCACAATGCCGAAGCGTGTAGGAGTCTGAACCTTTGCAAGAGACAGGCAAATTACCAAAGGGACACTTTTAATCTGTTTTTATTTTTCTGGCCTTCCACCTCCCTACCACACACACACACATACACACACACTCACTCACTTATTTTCTCTCTCACACACACACACACACAGAGAGCTTCTTTTTTTCCAAGATCTTTTGAAATTTCGCTTGCCTTATACCCCTGAGACCAGTAGACAGGAAATGAGAATTGGATAGGAAGGGAGCTGAAAACATCTCATGAAAGTTTCTTGTCCTGTGGGGTCTGATAATTTTCCATCTAAAATATTTTAAAAATAGATCTACCAGGAAATATTTCTTTAAATAGGACTGCCATTCTTTAATATATGTATATGTTTATTATTATCACTCCCACTTGTAATCATCACATTCATAGCCCCCTTGAGTAATGACTTTCATTTGACCACCAGAAAAGCTTAGAAAATACTGAGATGAATTTCCCTTCAGTGTAATTCTAGGAATGATGTGCTCAGGACAATCATCCTACTGAAGGAACTTGTCCCAGAGAATTACCATGATTTAAGAAAAGAATTTTTTTAAGCCCTTAAATCAGTGACTAGTCACTTACTACGAAGGAATAGTTGCACATGATTTTTATCTAAACACAGAAAATAACCCTCCTAATTTTATTTAAGACTTTAAGACATTCCAATTCCTTCTGTCATCTTTATCATTTAAGCATTTTCTTCCCAATCTCAATTCACATGGAAAAAAATACAGACAACATAGGGACATAGGAATTTTTTTCATAAAGATCTGTGCTTTAGCTTGAGATTATTTCTTGCTTCCTAGTTTGGTGTTCAAACATCCTTCCTCTTTTGAGGTTATGAATATGATAAAGGAGAGATTTTTATTTATTGCCCTCACTTGACAAAATAAAAAGTTGACACTCCCACTTTGATCCTCAGGTTGACTTTTGAAATTTTTCCCATTAATGAAACACAAAACTCCTGATATTAGTACTCTGCCTTTAGAATTTCATGAAGACAGAACACCACCAAATGCCACCCCAGGGGTTGCAAATAGCCAGCCCACGTTGGGATGCCTGCTGGAGACTTTGCTGCTATGACTTCAGAAACAGATTAGGTGACTGTTGCTGGTGTCCCAGAGGTCATAATTCTTCTCCAGATATTTCAAAAGGATAAGGTCATGAAGTTAATAATCCCTGTTGTTATAAATACTGGATGTGGCATTACTCATTTATTGTTTTCTAATATCCATGATATCAATTTACACAAGAATAACTTGGGGGAAGTTCTGGTATTGAAGACTTTAGGAAGGAACTAGGATCAAAGACTCCTAGATTAAAGGGTTGATTTAGGATAAATGTTTAAAGGCCTAATGTGAACAACACACTTTTACCAATAAGAAGTCCCAATCTTACCTACAGTTCTGTCTGGTGATGATGATGCTACTTCCTGTGAAAACAAAACAAAAAAAAAACGCAGATTTGAGTAAATTGTTACTTTTACCATTAACACAAAAGTGTTTGTATTAGACACCTTTAATTAACATTTAAAATGTAGTTTATTAGTTAATGTAGTTAGGGCCACACAGGAAGAAAAATTTGACCTCTAAATTTATACTCATTTAAATAATGTGTACAATTAATGTGTATGTGTTTTATAGTCCTAACAAGCTAGTTAGGACTGTAAATCTGTTGTATTTTGAGATTATAATATTTAGGGTCTATGTCTGGCCTCATTTGAGAAACTTAGAAAGTATACTTTAAACTGCTGGATGGCCCCATTTCATAACCCACAGACATCCAAATTAGCATAGTGTCATAGGCTCAAGGATGAGATAAATTGGTATGTGGTCAAAGAAGAATTGTAATAAAACATGAAAATGCAACCTATACCAACTATGCAGTGTTTTTGCAGACTACTGGCCCTCAGTGTCATCTCATATGTGACAACTGCTATGCTATGGTAAAGGACTGGTGAAAAACTTCGGGAAGAAAAACCAACAACTTAAGCAGAATAGTAAAGCTTCAAATCTATCAGCCAAGTTGACACAGAAGAACCATCAGGCAGAACAGTATGTCTTGACTTAGTCTTAATCTTTCCACTGATGTTGCATTCTGGGCAACATGCCAGGCCTGCTGCACTTTCTGAAGTCATCTGATGTTAGGGAATTACGTCTTCATACCTCTGTGATGGGCCTCCATTCCCTGCAAATATACTCTGTTCTTTTCCACATTCAACTTTTAGGTTGATTAACATATAAAATTTCATGCATAACAAGGGCCCACAAATTACAGCCCACAGGCCAAATTCAGCCACTTTTGTTTTTCTACATAAAGTTTTATTGGCCCGCATCCATGCTCATTTGTTTATGTATTCTCTATGGATACTACAACAGTTGAATAGTTGCTATGATTATGTGGACCATAGAGTTTAAAATACTTAATGACAGGGCCTTTTACAGAAAGCATTTGCTGACCTCTGGTCTACAGGGAAGAAAACAAATGTTAGAGGAGGAAATTACCCATTGATATGAGTTTGGGTGAGAATTCCTTATCATAGAAACATTTCAAAAGAATTGTTCATTTAAAGTCATTGCCTTTAAACTCACTGAGAAATATATTCTTTGCAAAGGCAGGTGCCTATCCAGATCTGTTACCACTTCTTAATATTATAGTTGGTCTTCATGTAGATTCGTGATATATGCTGAGGGTAGGGGAAATATTTAAGTTCAATCAATGCTGAAATAGGTATTAGGTCTTTGGCAAAATTTGAAGACAGTGAACTTACCTTTGGTGTCTGCACCATCTCTTTTCTCCTGCCCTCCTCCCTCTCCTTCTTTTTCCTTGGCATGCTCTAAGTTGTGCCCAAGTTCTTCTTTTATCTTGGTTAGCCCACAATTAATCCCCATTGGAATCTTAGCTGATAGTGACTTTGGTGTTACTCTTCCCACAGTATTCACTTTTTAGAGATGAATTTATGAAGCTAAGGAAATAGAGCGGAAAACAGAGCTTGCCAATCAGGAGCTGACCATATGGGTTACTTCATGCTATGGTTTTGATCACCATTGGGAACCTTGGGGCCAGTTGCTCTCACTGGCCAGCCACCACCTCCAGAGTCAGGCCCCTTCCCCCAGGATGACACACCAACATGATTTTCTATCATGTCATGAAATGAAAAAGATTGAGAAGCACCCACCTCTGGGAATAAATTAATGATAACCAGTTTATATCCTGGAAAGTTAGAAGAGTCTGTTAATGAGTAAATCAATAGTCTATAGGTAAAATTAGGTGAACAAGTACAACTTTAGGCCACTGCTCAATTTTTGATCAAGAATAAAATCAGGCTTTACCTACTAACTAATCAGGATCATACACTGGTTATGAGAACATAAGGTATACCTCTGTTCTCTTCACCTTGTAACCTTACCTCTTCACCCAATGCCTGGTCATAGAAGGATCCAAGGACCTGCAGCCTCATTATTGCCTGACAACATATTAGAAATGCAGAATCTGAGGTCTAGCCAAACTTCCTGGATTACAGGTTGTTCTTTAACAAGACACCCAACTGATTTACATGCACTGAAGTTTGAGAAGCATGGGCAGGAGACCAAGTGAAAGTAGAATCTCAAGTGAAATCTGGCTATGCCATCTGAAATTCGGGAGATATAAAACAAAAACTAAATGTTTTTGGAAAGACAAAAAAAAAATCAGTGAAGTGAATATAAGGGGGGAAAGTGCTGTGGTAGTTGTTTTTTACAAAAGTCTTTGAGGGCAGAGTACCATTTTATAAACTCACTCAGCCCTGGGACAGGCTTCATATACCACGTGGCAGAGAGTCTGGCCACCAAAGAGTTAAGCAGAAATCCTGACTTGGTCCTTACCATGTGCCATTTCCTTTAAAATGCTGTGGAGGGGTGAAACCCTGATGTGTAGAGCTTAGCTTAGGCTCTTTTTCCTGGCAGGGAATTCTATCAGTGTCATGATCATGTGGAAGGCTCTGGACATAGAGCAGGAAGGCTCAGCAGGACATAGAGATGGTTTAATGGGCTGTGCAAAGCTCCAAACTGGAGCCCACTCCCAGAATAGAAACACTCTGATTCTTAAAGTGTATTGTCAGGGGGCCAAAGGGAAGGATCATCCTCTCTATGGATTAGTGACGTTTAGATGCTTTCTGCCAGGCCACTCTGACTTCTAAAAGAAATCATCTAAAATATGATTGCCAAGCCAAAATGGAAAGTGCAATTACCTAATATTTTGGAGAAAAGAATCACATTTGCAACTCTATAGAATATGAGGTATAAGTTACATCCTTGGCTTTGATCTTTTGCCATCTTTAAAAATAAATGTTTCTGGAGCCAGGAGCCAGAAATAAACACTACGCTGGGGAGAACCATATTCTGCTCTGTCCCTTAGATGCAGTAAAATGCTTTGAACTTTTCTGGACTTTGTTAGGGATGTGCAAAGCCAATTATTCTGACTCTGAGAGAGCATCATGGGACACCCTTCTCTTAGATTTCTCCTTGGGAAAACAGAGGCAGAATCCACTACAGGGAAAGTGCAGAGGCCTAAAGAGCAGGCCTCCCTGCACAGCACTGGTAGGAACTGCAGCCCTACATTTGGCTGTGGCTAGAGCTGGTCCCTGAAGCCAAATAAGTCAAGGCAGTGAGAACTGAGAAGAGATAGCATATGTGGGATGCTACAGAAGAGAGTAAAAGACAAATGGAGAAAAAAAGCCACTAGAATCCATAGTCCGGAAGTACAACCTGGCACAGAGCTGTGAAGTCACTGAGTCCCTACCTTGGAAAGGTGCTGAAAGCACTTCTTAGCCTGTTCTTGACCTTCCTGGCTGGCCTCAAGGTATCCCATGTTCATTGATAATACAAACCATTGCTTCTCTAGTACTTCATTTCTCTCTCAAGGACAATGAACTAAAAATCCTTTTTTGAGATGAGGTCCTACCCCTTCTTACCTACCCTTACCAATGTCCCACCACCTCAGCCATGACCGGAAAGATAGATTATATCACTTATCCCTAGGGATCCTATAACATACATAATTCCATTTTAGAGCTAACTATTTTTGTTTATAACCCAGACATACCACCATGCTGCCCCAATGGGACACCATGTCTTTCTTGCCCATATCATATGCCTGATTTTTGGCAACCAAACATGGCATATAGTGGGCAATCAATATTTTCCAAATTTGAACACTTCTAAATATCCTTTAATCTCTCAACTTCTGTAACTCTGTGTGTGTGTGTGTGGTAAAAGGAGGTCAATATGTCTACTATAGAATTATTTGAAGATTCATTTGGAAAAATACGAAGTGCATTAATGACCCAAGGTCTATTTCAAGTTCTTCACCTTCTATAATATTTTTACTGACAGCTCTGATCCCAAGGATTGTCAACAACAACCTGTGTCTGAGGTGTACTATCTCACATTGCTGTTCAATTGTTTCATATCTATAACTCTTATCTCCTCAGATAGATTGTAGTTTCAGTCAATTCAAACCAATTCAAATTGTGAAGTGGTTATTGAGTAACTGATGTCTATGAAGATCCGTGCTACTTGGGTGCTGGTACTAGTTTCTTGTGTTAACTTTACTTGTTTTAATTCCTTCAATATTTTTTTTTTTTGCATTTACCTACATACATGACCCCTATGCTAACAGAGATTACCTTTCCTTTTAGGCCTCTATGTTTCTAAGAAAATTGCCAGTATTGAATAAGGTCAAGGGCAAATTGATCAGATTACAGTGAATGATTCTAAATGGAGCAGCTTAATGGTCCCAAGCTCAGGGTAAATTCATGTGCAATTCATATGAGATGCAGGTAACCTTTGGTTCCTTCCAAGATTGAAATATGGTAAAAAGGGACTCTGAACAGTCTATATCAGAAGCCACATGGTCCATAGGTTGTAGGATCCCTATCAGGTGACAGGGTCTTGATAACCAAAACCCTGCCTTGAGGTAAAGGAATGCAATAGTCCCAATCCTAAAGAAGACCTAGAAATACTGAGAAATCCCAATCCTAAAGAAGACCTAGAAATACTGAGAAAGGTGACAAGCAGAAAATTGGGATACAGGGCTCTCTCTCCCCATTCAGGGCTGGACAGGGAACTCCCATTTCCTAGGCCCAGGCAATTTCATTTAGGCTGCCAGGCCTCTTTTAAGGGAATGAATGCCCTGCTATTTTGCCTCATGCAGGGTTGGGGAGATTGAAGCCCCAAGATAAAGAATCTAGTCTCCAAGACTAACAAATAAATGATGAGGGACTCAAATGGAAATGAAAAACACAGGCTAAGTGTTGAGATGTCAAGGAGCAAGATCCAGGCAAGGGATCTTACATGCCAGGCATGGGGGGTAAGAGGGAAGAGTGCAGCTTGAACCTGTTCCAGCAGCTTTCTGCAGCCAGGGCTCCTTCTCTGCCTCACAGCAGGGCTGTTCACAGTGAGTGGGCAGGTATGAGATCATCAGGGGAGCTAATAAGCACACTTGGCAAGAGCCAGGATGGGAAGGAGTGTGGAGTCAGACAGTTCATGACAGCCAGACACATGGAAGGTTGTCAATAAATAGTTGTTGATAATTTACTTTCATCATTAGCATAGCTATTCCAAAGTGGGGGAGTATGTCAGCCTTCATTTTGATTGTGAAACTCTTTTTCAGGAGGGATCTTATTTTTTTGATATTTGCTCAGAAATTCTAGAGGAAATGGTATTTTCTAAACCATCTCTACTGTTTTATTTGTAGAATCCGTGGTGGATCTTATGGGATATTTGACCAGTAGTCATTGATTGACATTCAATGGTATAAGAAGCACTACCTTCGCCTTCATGGAAACAATATTCCTTGGCTGAAATTGGCAGTGAGCCAAATTGAGGGTTGTTAGAATAGATCTGGCAATTGCACCCCTCTGGATGCCTCCTTTTCTCTCCAGTCACCCCCTCTTACTAAAGTTATATCACAGTTTTGCTCACAAAGACAGGGTGATTCTGAAATTCTCCAGCTTCTTCAAACCCTTGCCCAAGCGTGGGGCCTTTAGGGGTTGGCTTGGACTTTGAGAGGGGTTGTTTTTTGTTTGTTTTCTTTGTTTTTCCTAAAAAACAAAAAAACAAAAAACACAATGTGTTTCTGAGCATAAGAGCAACAGGCATCACACAGAACGCAAAGTTTTCTTGTAAAAATGTCAGTTGCAATAAAGGGAATCTGGAGCCAGCCTGGCAGCCTGGGGGCTGTTACAGGATGAAGTCAGAACCTCAGCTTGTGTCTACATGACACCAAACATCCAGTTAAAAAGTGAAAAACTCAAGCAGCCATCCAGATGTTTTGTCTACTTGATGCCAAACATCCTGATGTTTTCAACTATCCACATGTTTGGCATCAGGCAGACCAGTATCTAAAATCTGGAAACATCTAGGTGTTTGATATCTTGTAGACACAGCCTTGGAGCACTGGGCAGTGAAGGCCAGGAGCTCGGACATCATTTACCCTGACTGCTGATAGGAACTGTGAATCTCTTATGACCTACAGGAGACTCGGGCCATAGTTTAAAAAGTTAAAAGAGCTGAGAGTCAAACACATAGGTTCTTAGGGCTTTGCCAGAAGGACTGATGCAAAGAAAGGAAAAATACAACAAAGCTCATTGCAGCTCAGATTGGAGTCTCTTGCTAAGCCAAGAAACCCCTTTATATGTCCTTTCCTCAAATCCCTGGAAAGGGGCAGCAGGGAGCTTAGCTCTGAAGCAAGCCAAATCTTGGGTCTCATCTTGTATTGATGTCAGGTATTACTTATTGAACCGGTCCCTCTGTTTCCTGAAAGCAAACCTGAACTTCTAGACTGACTTTAGAACTTTTTCCATGTTCTCCTGGCTGGCCTGTTCATGCTGGAGTTATTTGACCTTCTAGTTGACCTATTTCTGAATATGTCCACTTAGTGTCAAAGTAAACAAGGACTGAACTGGCCTGGAAGGAGACAGAGAGTGAGCTGGGCTTTGCCAGAACATCTTTCATTCTATTTTTTAGACAGACACCGTTTTACTTCAGTCTATTCCCTTTGATTCTGGCTCATGATCTATGTCTAACTTTTCTCTCTCTCTCTCTTGTGCTAAGAACCCTGAGAAATGACCAGTCTAGTTGAAAGAAAGACAGAGAAGAAAGGAAGGAAAGGAAAGCTTCTGAGGACAGCATGTGCAGGGGAGCTTAACAACAACAGCACAACATAAAAGCAACAGTAAGAGCAACCTAATAAAAGGATGAAACAGGGTCATGCGACAGAGAAGAGAATCTGAACATCTGCACTTTTTCTTATTTATAACCATGTCAGGAAAACAGGAAAAACAGTGTGCAAAACCCTCCAGCAGAATTTTCTTTTTGTTCCCATCTTGCTAGTAAATTCCACTAGGAAGAAAGTGGCCGTGTTGATTGTCTTCTATAGGCTTGTGCTATACAATTCACGATTGTCTCATGCATCCTATGATTGTGAGCTAGTTGTTATTACTCATTGTTACATGGGGGAATTCCTCTTCTACCCACATCTGGACTTTTGCCTTTACGGCAGAGGGGAGAAGCACAGCCCTGTCTGACCCCTTGTCATTTCTGGATTCGAGACATCCTTTTCTCTTTTAGGACGGTTCCTTTGCTATTATATTATTGCTGTCGTTTGTTACTAGCTGATTAAGTCAAATGTTTTTAAAGTTTATTGTGATAATGGTAATGGCAATGATTGTGCTCAGCCCAAATTAGCTCATCAATACCATGCTCGTTAAATCCATCAGGAGATTAGCAATACCTAATATACCCATAATTTGGTCTCCTTAAAGGAGACAGACATCTGTTTTCCTTGGCAACGTGTCTGTTTCCAGGCCCTTACTGGATCCCATGTGCGTGCCTAACTCCTGTTCACAACAATAGCTTTTATCCTGGAGGTTTGGTAGTATAGTTAATTGATGCCTTTATCTTTTCATGAGAGATGCCAACTCACATCAAAAAAAGGGGGGGGGTAAATTCACACGCACTACAAAGGCTTGGCTTTATATCTGGTAGAAATAGAGAGCCTCAAAGCCAGATTCAGTATTAGAGAAAAATAAAAATTGCTTTCATCCACATTGCTGAAAATTGGCCTGTATCCTCTAATTTTTTCTGAGAATTGAGTGAGTATTCAGGTCTCAACATTAAAATGTTTATTTTATTTTATTTTATTTTATTTTTACTTTTTTCCTTTGAGAAATATAAGTGTCTATCAAAATAGAATAAAGGAGACACCCAAGGTGTGTTCCCTGGATGAGAGCGCCCGGGAACATGATAGGAAGTGTTTTCACACTGAGCTGTGAGGGGGCTGGGAGCTGGCTGCCTTGTCCAGAATGAATGGAAGTGTGCATTTTTATAAACTACAGAGTAAAGAATCATATTTCTCAGTTTGTTTTCTTGTTGTCGTGCTCTGCAAGCTGGGATCCCTGCATATAGAGAAAAGAATAACTGTCACGTCTTTCTCCCTACAGAAAATCAAATAAGTAGGAGGCTAATAGTTCTATTGTGCTCAGGGGAGGGTCCAGGTTTCCTACACAAAGGACACTGATGCCTTAAAATTATAATTATCTCTTGATTCATGCCCTTGAAATGCATTTATTGAGTATGAAAGCAGTACACTGTTGACAGGAAAAATTAGACTAAATGCTAGATGATTGGGGTTTATCTCAGTTTAGTTGGGAAAGTAAGAGAAACATATAAATGAAAATAAAAGACAAAAAAAAAGAAAATACACAATTAAGTACCTAAATGGGCATTTCCTAAGAGGAAATCTGCCTAAAGGAAAAATAAGGCATTGCACTTCCAGGAGGCAGGGGTACGAAACGCGCTTCCAAATGGGTCATCTTAATTGTTTCCATGATTAGTTATTATTGCTATTGCTGCTTAGTCTCAAAACTCAAATCCAGGCATTTTTCCTACATGAACACAAAAACAAGCATCAAGACTTAGGTTTAGATACCCACTTCACTAGTAGCTTGAATGGTCTTTTCTTTTAAATCCAATTAGCCCCAAGTATGTTTTAATAGTTATATTTTCTTTTCCTATTATTACAAGTATACAAAAAAATAGACTAATAGTATTGATGTTTGCAACCCAGTTTTATAAAATCTTAATCTTTTTCCCCATTTCTTTTTAATCTTTAAAAAAAAAAATTTCCGTCTCCAGTTAAAGCCCCCTTTATATCTCACTACTAATTCCACTCTCTTTCCTGGGTCCCTCTCAAAGTTAACCACTATTTTGAATTTGGCGTTTTCCATGCAGAAGTTCTCACACTTTCATCTTCCATGTTCGCATCTACAACTCTATATTACAAGTTTTTAACTCTATTTTAAAAGGATCACATTGTGTTATGATAGTGCAATTTGTTTTTCTACTGAACATTGTGTTTTTGAGATGTATCCACTTGGAAATCTGTGAGTGTAGTGCACTTGCTTTAATGATTATATAAAGACACCACAATTTATTTTTTCCTTCTCCTATTCATAGACACTTGGGTTCCTTCCGATTTTTTATGACAAAGCTTTCAGGAATATTCTTGAAACAGCCTCTTTGTGCACGTGTTAGAGTTTCTCTAAGGGCAGAATTACGGGATCACATAATATGCATGTCTTTTACTTTGCTGGCTGTTGTCTAATTGCTCTCCAAAGAGGCTGTCCTAATGCATACAGACATGAGAAGAATACAAGAATGTCTGTCTCTCCACATATTTGACAATACTTGCTAGGGCAGATGCGCATTTGGAAAAAGAAGGATTGCTGTCTCTATGCTCAAAATGCAGAAAATATTACTAACCACATGTGTAAATGCACAATTGCTTCATTGCTGAAAAGAGCACATTGTATATTATCACTGAGGCCATAAAAGTATATCCAAGGTCTGCAATTCTTCCCACTGGAAAAAGGACTCTTTCTTTGCCTAAGATCTTCAAGGTATTTGAGCTATGTTCAAGTTTTAAAGCTAGAAATCGTTTTAGAAATTACTCCATCCAGCAGCAGCATTAAAACATAAAGAACTGAAGAGTTATGCACCAAATGACACAGCTATGATCACGATTGCAGCATTCTCATTAATATAGAATTAATCATGTGTCAGGTCCCATTCTGGGTACTTTACAGAGATTTTCAAACCTCCTGGCAATGGCCAGGTAGCATCACAAGTTGTTCACTCTCTGGAGCACATTTACATGATTGCTGAGAGAAGCCACCATGCTGTTTATTCTGGATAGAAAAATATTGTACCAGACACAGTCCCTACTATGGAAAGAAAGGATGATGGCTCCCACCAGGGCAGGCTCCTGTGAAATCATCTTTTCCCCACTAAGATCATTCAAGAAAATGTCCTGAGAAAACTGATAAGGGAATCAGGATTTAAGGGTCAGGTAGAACTTGGACAGGCACCATCCTACTGGGATGTACCATCTGGGCATTGCCCACTCACTGACCACGACATAGACAGTACAGGGAACCTAAGATCCTGCCACTGATTGAAATGGGGTCTGGGCGTGCATCTCAGGAGAGGGGGACAGGACAAATCAGACTGAAAGGGACTAAGAAGCAGGTAAGTCCAGCACACAGTGCAGAAGATCTGCAAGGCCAGGCAGCAAAGAGGAGGGAGAACCTAAAAAGGCCCTTCCCAGTAGGACCCCTGGCCCTCCTGCCCTCGTTTCTTACCCCCTCCCCTCCTTTGCCCTGATCTGTGGCCTCACTCCTATCTCTGGAGGATGTAGGCTGGCAGCTGGAGTAGAATTTTAACCTGTGTTCTTCTGCTCGGAACGTTTTACCTGGCTCTGCACAGGACTGGCTCCTTCTGCCATTCCATTCTCACCTGCACTATTTTCCTGAAGCATCCTGTCCAAACCAGCCTCTGCCCTCCCCTTCCTCCCTCCTAGCAGCCCAACTGCCCTTCTCCATCGTCCTTCTTCCTCACCAAAATCATCTTTATTTAACCACTTGCTCCAACAAGAGAGTGAGCACAATGGGCACAGGGCATTGTCGCCTTGGTCATGTGTTACACAGCCAGGCCTGGGCACAGAGGAGGGCTGCAGTGATATTTATTGGTTGTTGAGAAGATGAACTGTAGCATCGCAGTTTCCAAAGAGCCAGGTAGGCTGTCAGAAGCTGCAAAGTCTTTGGAGACCTTGGCGTCTCATTCATGGGGGTGGAGTTTAGGGGAAGATGATATCAAGGGGAGCACTTGAGTAAGATGGATGAAGTGTGGAGTCACCAAGAGGGACTCAGGAAACAGACGCATGGCGCAGGCTCCAATACCAAGACTGGGGACTGAGACGGGGCCTTAGAATCAGAGCAAAAACTGAGAGGATGAACAGGCTAAATTGTCACACAAAGAGACTTTCTCTCCCACAAAGTGTCATGCCCTTTCAGTCCCTCCTGCCCCAGGTCAGAGCAGGACCTGGCTAGAGCACAGAGGTGGGAAGGGACACGTGTGTCTCATGAGCTGGCCCAGTGGTAGGGGCAAAGAACTCTGTGATGGCGGAAAGCAGGACTTTGGTGTAGGGCAGAATGAAGATGGGGTGTTACCAGCAGATGAAATAGCAAGAGCAAGGCAGGGGGTGAGGGAAATCATTTGGGGTTCGGGGATATAATACATAATCCATATTGGGTTCAAGGCCAAGCATATGCTTATGAAGAGTGAGACGAAAGGGAAAGTGAGGTCAAACTGAAATTTCCAAACCAAGATTGTGACATTAATTTATACCGGGCAAGAGAGAATCACTGAACACGACTTCATGGCGTTCTTTTGCTTTAGGTTGATCAGTCGTGTCGTCATTTTGTCCACGTCAGTGACCCTCCTGAGGCAGGAGCCTCGACTACTTATTCAGTGGTGTATCTCCAACCGAGAACAGTGCCTGGCACATGACAGAGCACCAAACCTGTCAAAGGTCAACGTTGAGTCACCTTTAATCCAGTGGCTGTATCCAGAACAGAGAGTCTAACGGTGGACAAACACATTGGACATTTGTTCCAAGATCTGGTTTTCTAAATTTAGTTCATTGCAGTAAGAACAAGTAGGGGACAGATTTGGCAAAGAGAAGGACTTAATGACTAATTGCTTGTTTGCCTGGGGAGTAGGGTGAGGCAGGGACAGTGCAGGAAAGAGGGGAATGGAAACTGACCTGGAGCTTAGAGTCTGGGTGATTCAAGGACACCATTGCAGAGACGAGGAGTCAGAGTGTGGCCCTGTTGGGGTGGGGCTGGGGAGTTCGGTGTAGATATTGGAGACGCAGGAAGCCTGAATTTAGCAGTGATATTTAGAAGGTAGTTAAAATGAGACTGGAACTCTATAGAGACCTGGTGAGAAGACAGGTACCAGCATGTAAACTACTCCAGTCATTTTCAGAAAGAGGCAGATTGGGAATACAACAAAATACATCGACTCAAGAATGTCCTCTGAGGAGCAAGGATGTAGCAGGTACTAGGATCCCTCTCTAAAATGAAACGTGCTACACTTCTTTGGACCCAAACTCAATTCCTACTGTGCCTTCAGGACCTGATGTCTTTGAACGTAGGCAGTTTACTCTTTTGGAGGTGGTACTGCCAAGTGGGTGAGAGTATGGCAACAGAATGAGGCTGCTGGGGTTCGCATCCCGACTCTGCCACTCACGAGCTGGACTCTGGGCAGGTTACTTAACTTCCCTCTTTCCATGTCTGTAAAATAAGAACAACAACAGTCCTTACCTTGTGAAGACCCAATGAATTAGTGTAGATAGTGCAAGTAGCAAAAGACCTGGCACATAATAAATGCTCCACAGTGACCCCTGAAGCTCCGGGGACTGGAATACGTGCTCTTCTTTTCCTTTATGAACAGAGCTTTCCTGCCCTGAGAATCCCTGGAAAATGGTAGGATATTCTCAGCAAAACAGAAAAAAAAAAATCCTATCAATGTTCATTCTGCCAAAGGAGGCCACCTCCTTAGATTGAGATTAAAAAATATACCCCTTAGGCACAGTGCCACCATAGCAACGCTAGCAACTCAGGTGCACTAAATTCTCACAATTGAAAAAGCCCTGGGAGAATTTCAATGCTATTGTTTTGGAGACTTCCTTTCACCCTGCTTAGAATTTGTCCCGGTTCCAATTTTAGACAATAAATTAGACTCCTTTAAAAAGGGAGTTCCATTCAATATTAAGAAAAGGGAAAATGAATCCCTGAACTAGGATGTCAATTACCAGGCCCTGATTTAGATGCCATCTGAACTCCAGCTTGGTAGATTGAACTGTGGGGTGTTGTGTTTTTGGTTTTGTTTCATTTTGTTTTTTCAGCATGTTTGTTTGTTTAGTTTGTTAATTTTTTTCTAACAAGAAGGTTTGTTTAAAATGAGCCCATCTTACTGTTTTGCTCATAGCTGTTGGACCATCACAAGCCATGAGGCCATGGAATTTATTTGAATTGCCACTCTTCATTATCTTTTAAAACTGAACCCTCAGCAAAAGGAAGTCTTACGAGGATAATCTACCAGCAAACATCAGTAGGCCAGATATACTGGCAGGTCCCAGTCAATCTGTAACTGAAAACTAAAAGTGTATCAGGAAATCCTAATAATGAAACTTGCAGGATTAGAGAGCTGATGAAGCAGAAAGCAAAAAGTAGGTGATTACTGCTAAGAAGTGCAACCTTGACGGTTGTTGTGTCTTTTAAGGATTTTCTTATCATGTGGGTGGATCTTCATCTATTTTTACATTCACTTGAGCCACCCCAAACAACTCTTGGCTCTGGGTTATTTTCCATCCTCTGCCAAGATAACCCTACATATCAACAGCTATTCCAATAAGCATTTTTTGCTCAGTAGTCTTTCCCAAAGTAATAGAGAACCCAGGTTATCATATCTTAATGTCATGTGGCACTAAATCACACTCCAAAGAGAGATAAGAAGACTCCCCAAGAGGGGTGGGTGTGGTGGGTGTGGACTTTGTCCCAGCCAAGGTCCCTTTCCCTCCAGGGGGCTAAATGCCTCTAGCCCAAGTGGTGGCAAGAGGCATCAGACTAGGTGGGGTAAAGGAGATAAAGAAGACAGTCCTGCCATTGGCTCAAAGTGCCCAGGCCCACCTGAGTCCTACAGTTGGAAACTGGGCAATTTGTCTTGTCTCTCCAGTGAATCACATAGTGGCCTTGAGGGATCACATGCTCCCGGCTTCCTTTCCTCTCTGAAATAGAGGCCTTTATATCCACCTGTCCATGGGAAACATGGGGATTTGTCTGGAAGCCCAAATCTTCATGTTGGTCGTACCAATGCTGTTCTCCAGTTTTCTATGGTGGGTCTTGGGCCCTTGGTGTCCACGTCTCACCTCCATACTTTGCAGTCAGCCATACACAGGCTCTGGCTGCAGAATAAAGTAAAATGTAGGCTGGCCCAAGACCTACAGGACACACTCCCCTGGATCTGTTAACTTACTCTCTTGGCCCTCACCTGACTTTATGCTCACCACAGCCCATGTGTCTGGAGACTCTGGGTCTCTTTTTGATAAAATCTACATAGAAGTCATGGCTTTAGTCAGAAGGTTCCTCTAGGCCTCCTTTTGCAATCTCAAAAAGCAGAGGGCACAACTCATTCATGGTACCTTCCTAAAGGCCAAAGAGAAACCAGCTGATCATTGAATAAAGATGCTTAAGCTCTAGTGGAAACACCAAGCCTAAAACCCTTTCAGAGGATTTCAAACCAGGAGCTGTGATCACACCTGTAATCCCAGCACTTTAGCAGGCCGAGACAGGAGGGTTGCTTGAGGCTGGGAGCTCACGGATAGCCTGGGCAACACATAAAAAATTTGATGTGGTAGTGCCAGCCTCCATGTAGTAGTCATCATCCTCGCCATTCCGAAAGATTACTTGAGCCTAGAAGTTTCAAGCTTAGTAAGCTATGGTGTGGGCAATAGAGCAAGAAATTGTCTCCAAAAAATAATAAGAGAACTCTAAACCATTTATGTGCCATTGAAATCTGCTCTCACCTATTCACCAACTCATATTCACAGTTGAAGTCACGAAAGGTTGGCAATTATTAAAAGAAAATACAGGATTAGAAACTGCTATATTCCTACATTTTATTTCATGTAAATAGCTTTATGGCTATTGAATTAAGAAGACAGCATGTAAGAAAACAGAGGAAAGACACAAGAGGAGGATCAAGGAATTGTGTGCCTTTGCAGCTCATAGCATCGCCAGCTCCCAAAGAAAGGCAAGGGTTATTTTTGCACGAGAGGGAGAATCTTCTAGTAGCAGTCATGAAGGTGATACTGCCTGCCAAAACTCACACTATTCTCAAGTGTCTGGAGCTCTGGCCTGCTTGGGCATCTAGCCAGTGTAAGGTGGAACCCATTGTGTACTTTCTTTGTGGAAACCCACCTGACCTGCAGCCCCCCTTGGACACGGAGGCAGTTGTGGGGCCAGTCTGCAACTCCTGTCTACAGGAATCCAAGTGGGTCCTGGAGACAAGCCCACATGAATCACTGGGACAGCCTTGGATTACCCCAACCTAGACTCCCAAGCATCCCTTCAGGTAGATGAGCCAATTGGTCCTGTTTATTAGAACCAGAGAAATCTGAGAGTCTGGCAGAAACTGTACTGCATTCATGTATTTATATGGAAAATCTTCTCAGGTAAGCTGCCTGCATCTCATCTGATCTTGTAATGGAGACCTAAAAATAAAAATGTTCAAGATAGACAAGATATTTGAGAAAATACATGCTACATATATCTGCAGTACCTGTAAGCACAACACAGAATGCCTCCCATCCTGCCATCAAATCTACATCTTTGTTGGCGCGATGTAAACAATTTTTAAGTGTTCTGTTAACGTTGTCCTAAATCTGATTGTTTTTCCTTCCTATCACACATGTTGGCTTGTTTGTGGAAGGGATTTCCTCCCTGAGAAGGTGTATTTCACATTGAACTTCATAAACTGATTTAATATCTTTTTCTATACTTCTGTGAAGACATTATGTGATCTGGGAACGTACATGCTTCACTCAGACCTGTCTTCTGATCGTTTGCTAAATGCTTGTCATAGAAGACAATCCAAAGCATAGAACAGAGTTCTTCAAATCTTCAAAAGCTGAAATCTCGGTTTCCTCCGAATCACACGTGGATAGCACAATCTTTAAAATCAAAAGGAAAAAAAAGAAAAACGTTATTCATTGGATGCCCCTAAATGTGCTAGTACATCTTTCTGAACATTGTTCGTCTACGTACACTTTTTTTTTTTAAGAGACAGGATCTTATTCTATTAACTAGGCTCCAGTGTGGTTGTGGGATCCTAGCTCATTGCAGCCTTGAACTCCTGGGCTCAAGCAATCCTCCCAGTTCAGACTTCCAAGCATCTGGGACTACAGGTGTGCACTTCCATTCTCAGCTAATTTTTCCTTATTTTTCAGTAGAACGGAGGTATCATTGCATTGCCTAGGCTGACCTCAAACTTCTGGCCTCCAGCGAGCCTCCTGATTCAACCTCCCAAGGTACTAGGATTGTAGGTGTGAGTGACCATGCTGTGGGTGGCCTTGCCTGCTCATTCTAGGTGTGCTTAGGTTATAGTAAAAAATGGCCAGCTTCACTTTGAAGGAGATCATAGAAGACAGTCTATTCTGGCCTTGTTAAAAGTAGGCGCTCACACAGTCACTTGGGGGAGGAGTGAATGCCATGGAAGCACGTTTCACAGTAGCAAAATACTGTCCTGATTTCTTGGTCAGCTATTTTAGTGCATGGTTCAACCACACAGCAGCAGGATCTTTGACTGCAGTAAACTACTATGATTCTGTGTTGTGTACATTACATCTGTGAGTGGATGGATATAAACAATCATATATGTCCAACTTGACCCTTATCCGCCCTCAATATGATGTGATTTCAGGAGCACTTGGAAGACATTTGACTTCCTCAGGACTGCCAGCAATAGCATAAATTCCACAATCAGAGATTCATTCCCTGCCCTTAAGATTATAACACAAATGAAACTGACTTGGTGCTAACATTCAGAGCCGTGCTCCAGTGCAAGTACAGCTATCCGACTCTCTGCTGAGAACTGGGTTTGATGACCAGGAAAAGAGAAAGGACAGAGGATACTAAGTGCTGTGCGGAACCCAAGGTAGGGAAAAATGGGTGTGAGACAGAGGATAGGGTGACAGAGGATAAGGTTGTTCAAAGACCATTTTCATGATTTTCCCTAGAGCCAGCATGGCAGACATACTTCAAAGCGGAGATGACTTAGCCAGTGAGGTCAAAAGAGGCTCTTGCCTCAGAAACAAGAGAAAAGGAAAAAAAGAATAGAAATGTCAGTAACAAGAGAGGTCCACGGCTCTGTTAATGAACCTCTCCCCTCTCCTAAAGGTTCTGTGTTTCTCTGCCTTTTTCTTATTTGTGAGCCCCCAACAAGATCTGGTTGCCTTTTTAGATGTTCAGATTGGCCCTTGACTAAGGCCTGCATTTCCCATGTTAAGAAAAGAATTAAGCCCCAGATTGCAAAACACTTATAAACAAATGAGCTTAGAGTAGGTTTTCAAAACAAGCCTTTGTGACAATTATAGATGGTGGAGATGCTGAAAGTGAAACCGAACAAGGCAGAGAAGATAACAGTGGGGGACAGAAGCCCCAGCCCGGTCCTCAGAGCCTGGCCACGGAAGATGAAGCTTTTGTGTCCCACACTTGGACCTGGGTGATGGTCCCGCATCTGAGTGGCGGGCCTTAGCAGCAGTGTTAATGTGAAAGGGGTGATTCAATGCCTCCTTCTCGGTTACAGGACTTTGGCGAGGTCACTTGCCGTATCACACGTGGGCTTCTCAGAACCTTGCCCACATGTGTGTGAGAGACAGAGCAGTAGATGTGAACCGCGAAGGCTGGGCAAACTGCGCCATGTCCAGGAAAAGCCGCCGGCCCTGGTGGGCCCTATTGTTGTCATTATGACCATTTTCTTCTGCCCACGGCTTCCAAGCCTCTCAGTGTTTTTGCAAAACAAAAGAACCCAGCTGAAGTTTCCACAAAGAAGAATGCAGGGAAGGGGAGAGAGTACCTTGAGCAAGAATAGCTTGGAAGGAGCCAAAAGTGGAAAAGGAAGTCTAATTCTGTCCTAGTCCAGGGGGGAAAAAGGTTTTTTGAGAAATGTAAACAAATCAGGAAATCCTGGCACTTACTCCAGTTCCGATCTGGGGAGACGCTCAGGTCCTTTCCCGAGGAGTGAGCTGCTGTTTGTGAATGAAATCCAGATAAAATTATTCATTGAGCCCCGCCAGCCCCGCAGTTTCCAGCTCTCTTTTTGCCTATGGCATAGCTTAAACCTTAAAATGATAATAATAAAAAAACATATGCATGTTATTAACTCTCCATATTCAAATAGAAATTCAATGCTATCATAAATCTCTCTTTTCTAATGTGAATTCCTTTCTCCAACATGAAGCTGCAGGAAAACCATTGTATCTGAGTAATCTTAAACTTGAAAGAGAATTTTTGTTAAACTAGTTATGATAGGGGAAACATGTTTTTCACTGAGTCAAAAGATTAAAGTTGGTTGTAAAAACGGGTGGGGGACCGAAGGAGAATTATTGGTTGCTCAACTAATGATTAGATACAGAACTTCAAGGACAAATTAAGAGGCACAAAAGAAAGAGTCGTGCAGATAAGTGAAAACAATTCCGATGATATTAAATAAAAGTTGCATTGTTTATCTTAGGTTGTAATCTCCATTCCCAAGTTCATCTCCATCTAAACAACCCCACCCACCCCATGCTACCCTCAGTGCATTCCTGGCTCTGCTGCACCACACGTCAGTCAGCACGTTGGGGCAGCGGGCCAGAACCATCCTCCCTGCCCCCCTCCATTTTACTCTGTCTAGGCACCTCTTCTAAATGAGGCTGTAGCCAAGAAGAATTGGGCCATGAGGTGACAAAGGGAGGTAGCTTTTGCTTTTTTTTTTTTAATAAGTTGCAAACCCTTTGGTTAATATCAAATCACCCAATTCCACATATCCCTCATCTCCAATCAATTCCGCTAGGTTCCTCTTATCTGTCCCCCTTCTTCTTCCTGCCCACCACCCCTCTTTCCCTCTCACACCCACAAACTGACCCCAGATCCCTCCTTTCCAAAGGTGTTCTTTAGAGTATAGACCTGGTCTGGGCCCGCAGCAACAAGAACCTACCTGTCCAAGACAGGGCTACGGGCACATGCAGAGGGCTTCCCTAAACTCTGATATCAGCAGAAACTCACAGGCAAGGGACAAGTTTCTCTTGGAAGGAGGAGAAAGAAGTGTTGAGATGGGCTGAGGTCCAGGACACACCTGTCCTCCAGGTGGCCCTGCCCTAGCCCCTCAGGCATGTGTTTGCATGAAAACCTCCAGAGGCAAGCAGGGTCAGGGTTTCAATTTTCTTCAATGCAAAAACTTTCTTGATGGACTCCACAGTCAGAGGGTGTACAGAGAGACTATATCCCTCCGTATACAGGCAAACTATTGACTCTGTTCTAGAAGAGCATTTGTGATAAAAAGAAACATTGATATGAAAAAATAAAAATATTAACACCAGCACTGAACTTGACTCATATAGGTATACTATGAAGGGTTTAAATATACATGCACATGTCTGCCATCAATGCATTACCAATAGCTAGAACTGAAATAATATAACTTAGAATCATCTTAATGAAAATACCAGAACTAACCTCTCTAGCCACTCACAGCAGAGTCACCTCTCTCCGGACCAATTTCTCCCTGATCTCTTATTTAATGATCAGCATCCAAGATGGAAGATTTCATGTTCTCTCTGGATTGTTCAGAGATTTATGACTCCTATAGAAATGTTCATAAAATCTGAGGCTATGCAAGGCTTTTGGCATCTGTCTCATTGTTATCAGGACCATAAAAATCATCCCCCTCCCCTCTTGTTCATGGCCAGTCTTTTCTTTCTAGATAATACAATCCAGAGAAAAATAAAGCTGTCTCTGAGTACCTGCTTGCAGTAGGCTCTGTTGTCAGGTGTGTGTCTGTGTTGAAGGGAAGAGAGAGAGCAGCAAACCAAACTGGAAGTGTTTAAGGACTTAAAGGGGAACTTGGGGAAATTGTTTGTAGGACAACTCATTTTATCTGTCAAAAGGATGCGGTGCTGTGTGCATCGTTCCCCTGGGCCTGGTTCTCGGCCCAGCCTACCCAGGAGTGGCGTCTCCGGAGTATACACAGAGAAGGGAAGCAGGTGCTTCAACTCCCCCAGCATCTGGTTTAGATGACCACAATGCTGAGAACACCTGCAGCCTGCGTCTCAGCCAAGTCTGGCCCCCCATTGTATTCAACTGGACTTTCTGCCTTGAGCAAGAAAAAGGAATTGTTTATCAGATTTGCCAAAGGATCTCCAGGGAGGTGGAGAGAGACAGGATAAACAAACCTAAAACAAAATGCAAGTATAAGCAAAGCGCTGGGAAACCTTGATTATTTGTGACTGACCGAGGTAATCTTTCAACTTGACACAAAGTAAGTAAAGCTGAGAGAGAAAGAGACAAAGGTTAGCACGGCCCGAGACAGTTTCCCAAAGCTTTTCCAAGAGAACTGTTAGTAGACAATCTCGTCCAAACTCTGGTCCATAGGATAACACAGAAATCAAATTCTCGTGACCAGAAAGACTCTCAAGTCAAAAAATATTCAATAAGTGTCTATTTGTATAGGACTTTGTGCTATGGGTTTAAAAGATGAGTGACAACTGCCCCCGTCCTAGAAAAAGCCTATAAAGAAAATGGTGTTATCACTTGCATGTTCCATTTATGTACTTTATAATTTCACATTTTGTAATAATACACACTGGGAGAGCTGGATACCTGCCAATCATACCAAATGCAGTCATCCTCGGTTTAGAGTCCTTTAACCAAGGTAAGCAAACCAGGCACAACTGATCCGACAATATAATACAACCTCATGAGTGGTATAAGGGACCAAAATAAAATGAATTAAGTTTACTTCCAAGGACTCAGGATAGTTTAGCGATCCCACACGGGTGTATTTTGCTGGTAATTCCTCAAGAGCGCCTTCTTTTTCTTTCCTTTGTATAGAGCCCCAACTAGTGGAAGATTGGGAAACTGCACTTAAAGAGAAATTTAAATGGGAGATGACACGGGTCTTCTCACAGGTTGAGAGCCAGTAAGATCTTATAGATGGTGCTCATTTGGGGGTGTGAAGATAAGGGCAAGGTGGTAAAAGGGGAGGTGGGTGTGAAAGTGGACTATATTTTTCTTTTTACAGACAAACTGGCACTCATGCCAACGCGTACAATCTCTTGCATTTGAAATGAGTCAATGCGCTATACAGCTAATTTCACAAAGGAAAATAGTTCTTAAGATCAGAACTTATTCTTAAGTGGCTGAAATAAAAAAGAAAAAAGAACTTATTCCCCCTGAAGGTATCTTTTCAAAAGAAAGAGGGAGATAGTCTGTGATACCAAATTGCAGGCGTTAGAGGAGAGAGACCTGGTTTTTCAGATTAGATGAGAATGTAGTTAGCAATGTAGTCACATTGGCCCAGAACAGGACAGAGAAAAATGTGCCTGTGTTGGGGTCAATGAGAAGAAAGGTAGAAAGCAGGTGGACACAGCACGGTGAAGAAAATGACTCCAATACCAACCATGGAGGAGGAAATACAGTCACCTGGAAAAGTGATTTATGATACAGGTTTTCCTAAAGGAATCAAATCTCTGGGGTTGTTGGCCTTTTAATCTCGTCTCTTGGTTTGTTACCTGTTTCAAGAAATCTCATTCTTGTGGGTTTTTTTTTTTAAGGAGTCTTGGCTCCCTTGCCAGAAAGTACCAATAAAGTTGCAGGCAGCCTGGAAAGGTTATAAAAACGCAAGATGAATTCATCCATCAGACAGATTGTGGTCTGTGTGTACAACGGGTCCGTGGACAGGCTTCAGGGACTTCACGGAACTCCCTACCAAGGGATGCGACTTCTGTGTGTGTGTGTGTGCATTTTTCTGGATGTTATAGCCTTGATTAGATTCTCAAAGGGGCCTGTAACCCAAAGGAAGAGTGAGGAGTCTGCACACGGCCACACAGAGTCACGTTTTAGTGGATGCTCGTCAGAGTGATCTCAGACTGCGTGAAATTCTGTCCTTACCTCCAAGGAGAGGTAAGAAGCTATTTCAGGACATCATGAAGCAAATTGTCACTGTCTCATTTTTCACACAGTGACTCCTTGGACACAGCTACAAGAATTTTCCTGTTGCATTTTGCACAACTGTGGTGGCATAGGGCACCTTTACTCAGACCCCAACAAAAGGTACCTGCTGCCCTTGAGTTGTTTCTGAAATGATCAACGTCCGTTCACCAGTTTTATTTCCTATGCATGAAACAATTAAGATGATTTGTACTCAAAAATCTGAAAGCAGTAGCAATCATTTTTTTTTCATTAGGTTAAGCAAAGGGAAACAGGGAAAGAACAACGTTTTGCTTTAGGAGCTGAAGACTCACTCAGCACATTTGGTTGTTATCAAAATCAGATCATGAAAGCAGAGTTTTTTTATGCCACTTCCTTAATGTTTACAGTGATTATTAAATAAACTCTCCAGTCCTTCATTTCATTTGAAAGGAGATTTGTTAAGTACTACTTATTTGAAGATCATTAAGTCTCTGGAGTTCAAGGCTAACCAGGGTGATAATGCCAGGGTGATATTGTCTAACTTCTTTTATGGCGCCAGCTTTCACATAGATTTTATTTAACAAATGACTTAGTGGTGGAGAAAAGCTGTTGTATTAATCCGTCTGTCCTGACCTTCACCTCCCAACCAGACAGTTAATCATACAAGGGGAGTTGGAGGGATAAGTGGAGAACACACATCCTCTCTAAGTAATCCCCCTGTCAGGTGGCATGTAGTTCAGTGTTGCTACGATTTTCCTTCTGAGCCGATAACCCCGTTCTCTCCACATCAGAAAGGTATACTTGTGTTTTTAAAATTCATGAAGACCAAAATGTGTCGTGAATCTAAGAAATAATGCCAAACTGGTTTGCATTTGAGGGTGGGGGATGTGAGGGTGGTTTTGTTGCTTCTGAGACTATCAGGAACTGAAATGATTGAAATAAGTTTTTGTGTCCTTCTTGGAACAATTAGGTAGAGGTCTTCAGGGAAAAGGGTTTCAAAAATTGAGGTTTGGCATTTTTTTTGTTTGTTTTTTAATTTTACTACCTACATAAGACCATTTCAAAAATCTTTTTTAAATATTGTAACCACAAACTGCTCAACCAAACGAAAATGAAAGTAGGCCACTTAGAGGTTTTTGTTTAAACTAAAGCAAAATGTCTTGAGCTAATAATTTTAACCATTGGGAATTTACTGGTTACCAAAAGCAGTCCCTTCGAAATGAAGAAAGAAGATTTTCAATTAATGTATCTGAATTTGAATTTTCCTTTTTCAGGATAAACAGAGGATAGCTTTTGGGGGAGGCAGGGGGTTGGTTTTTCAGGGGTTTTTTGTCCTTGTCATTTTTCTGTTTGTTAGTTTGTTTGTTTGTTTGTTTCCCCTGAGGACTAAAGTGACCTTCCTGAGCAGTGAAACCCCAGACTTGGACGTGGGCCAGCTGCCTTCCAGTCTCGCATCATTAAAAACTCAGGAAGGTGCTGTTCAAATGTGAATTCTCCAGTACTCCTTCACCAGACAGGCCACTCTACAGTGGTTGGGGCATATTTGACACATCTAACCCTAAAAAAGAAAGAGAAGAGGCAAAGCTTTTAGAAACATGTATATGGGAGTGCAAGTTCACCACCCCTTATAAGACTTCCTAGTTGATAGCAAATCTGCAAGTCAATTTAAAGAAGGATGAATAAGGCGTCAAAGTTTTTCTTGTTTTCTGCAGAAAGCAAGTATTCCAGAAATAAAGGGAAGCCACTTACACCCCTCCTTATTTTGATGATTTAGGATGCCCTCGGGCATTGTCAAGATCCAGTATAGGACCTGATTAGCCCGAAGAGAATTATAACAAGTATGCATACAAAAAAGAAAGAAACAGAGAGAGAGAGGGAGGAGCAAGGTGAAAAAAGAAAAATCTGCATTTTCATTAGGTTAATAGTCACATTTTCAGCCCACTATAAGTTGAGACATGCACATGTAAATAACAAAGTCAGCCCATGCTTCAGCCGTGTTGCCGAGCCGAGCCATACCACCACCGAAGTGAGCTCCCATGTGGACGCTGGCCAGCAGGCCTCGCCTTCCCTGAATCTCCGTTCCTCTCTGTAATAGTCTGTGATGGCAGCTGAATGTCCACCCATAAGCAGAGGCAGCCAGGCAATCTGAGGACCATTCCCTCATTTCACAGGATTACATCAACATGTACAAAAACACAACTGTATGAGCACGCATATAGGCAGTTCCTAACCTTAACTCAATTACTGGTAATAATGTTCTTACCTCCACCCATAACACAAAACTAGTTTCTGATCGATTTCGAATTACTATACCTTCTGGTATGCATTTTTGTTTAATCTCATTTTTCTTTTGAAAAGTAACTTTCAGGTTAATGTGAGGGTACAAACAACCAGGTCAAAATATTTGATTTTGTTGGTAAAGGCCCTCTTGTGATTATGTCCTACACACAAAAGTATGCCAAACGCTCCCACCCCGTGCCCATTCAGTGAGAGCACCCCAACCCCTATCCCCATCCTTCCCTCATTGCTCCTCCCCCTAACTCGAATTGACATGAATTTTTTTTTTTTTTTAATCAGCATCTCACTCTTCACCCTTGGTATAGTGCCATGGCATCACAGCTCACAGCAACCTCCAAGTCCTGGGTTTAGGCCATTCTCTTGACTCAGCCTCCCAAGTAGCTGGGACTACAGGTGCCTGCCACAAGACCCAGCTATTTTTTGTTGCAGTTTGGCTGGGGCAGGGTTTGAACCCACCACCCTCAGTATATGGGGCCAGTGTCCTACCCACTGAGCTCCAGGTGCCACCCCGACATGAATTTTTCTATATGGGCATGCATCAGATCATCTACTGTCTTCATATTAGTATTGAGTACATTGGATAATTATTTTTCCATTCTTGTGATACTTACTAAGAAGAATGTGTTTCAACTCCATCTAGCATATCACAAAAGATGTGAAGGCACCATATTTTTTATGGCTGAATAGTATTCCATGGTGTGCATGTAGCACAATTGGTTAATCTCATTTTACTATTTTTTACTATGTCACCCTTGGTAAAGTATGGGGGCGTCACAATTCACAGCAACCTCAAACTCTAGGGCTTAAGCAATTCTCTTGTCTCAGCTTCCCAAGTAGCTGGGACTATAGGCACCCACCACAATGCCCAGCTATTTTTTCGTTATAGTTGCCATGGTTATTTTAGCTGGCCCAGGCTGGGTTTGAACTCGCCAGCCTCAGTGTACGTGGTCGGCGCCCTACTCACCGAGCTATGGGTGCTGCCCTCATTTTACTATCTTAATACACTCTGAAGGAATCAGAGGGCTGAAGAATGGCCCAAAGTGTATAAAGTAACAATGAGCATTTACAAAACAGATGGTCAATAGGAAAATACTGAGACTATGCGAACAGTTTGTTTTTACTATCTTCCGTACTCTTAATTAATTCTTTTATAATGGCAATTTAACCTTATATAGATTTTCAAATAACTTCCCACTGATTTTTCTCAGTCATTTCCAGAATGACAAAATGTGCTGAGTAAGATATTAATTCTTAATATCTTTGTGACTCAAGTATATACCTTGGGAGTATTACTACTGTTTAAATTTGATAGCTTTTCCTACTTACAAACCTGGGTTAAGTTGGTGATAATTTTTGTAAAAAAATGACTTTTGACATATTACAAGTTTTTGTAAAGTGAATTACCTTATAAATATACTTTCCCCAATTCCTTCAAAGAAAAATATGGTCAGATCAAACACACACAAAACAGAATAGGTAACTCTAATACCAATTATTTGATTTTTCATGTATTTAAAAATGTTCCATATTGTAATAAAATTAAAAAAGTAGTAAGGCAGGGTGCAGTGACTCATACCTAGCACTTTGGGAGGCTGAAGTTGGAGGACGGCTTAACGTCAGGAGTTTGAGATCAGCCTAAGCAACATAGTGAGACTCAGTCTCTACAAAAAAATACAAAAATTAGCTGGTCACAATGGTTGCAGTGAGTTATGATCACACCACAACCTTCATACCTGGGCAACAAAGTGATATCCTGTCTCCAAAAGAAAAAATATATATTAAAATATTAAGAAGATAATTTCATGTCTCTTTTTTTATAACTTTATGATGAAAGAACATAAAAGCTGAATCTACACAAGTCCCATAAACTTGAAAATTCTGAGTTACAGCTTACTGATTTTTTAAATCAGTAGGTAGCTTTGAGAAAATCAATTCAAACATACAAAGAAAACAAAAGATTGATTTAAACAAGTTGTTAACAAAAGTGAAAGTATCAGGGCAAATTGCTTTCTCCCTGAATACTGGATCTTGGTCTTGGTAACTCTCTGTGACAGGTCCCTAGCCAGTAAGAAATATGAGAACATTAGCTATGTTCATGAAAGACAAGATTCCAATTTTAGAATTTTGATCCCCTGCTTTTACTCTTTCAACCTACTTTTAAAGGAATTTCCCATTATTATCTGGTCACCAGACTACATATTTTTTAAATATACATTTTTATTGATGTATTTTTGAAACACACTTGGGAGGATGCCAAAACATTGTCATCAATAAAATATAATGTGAATGCTTTCAAGGAAAGAGTGAGAAAAAAGAAAGAAGAGTAACTATTTCAAGTCTGTAGTCATATTATTGTCATCATTAAAGTTGAGCTGTAGTGAAAGTAGGAAGAGATAAAAGAATGGCGCACACATGTATCCAATTACATTTATCTCAAAAATACGTCAAATTGCCATTTAAAATGTCCTGGTACTTATTATTTCAAACCCATCTAAAATTGCTTCCTACTAAAGATTTTGTACTAGGCTCATGTAATGTGTGTGGTTGGAGATAGTTATTTGTCTAATATGAAATTTGCAATCATTAGTAAAGTCATAATGTAATTTCTTTTAATTTTCAGTAAAACATGTTAAATTTGATACTTTTCTGTAACCTAAAGCTAGGATTTCTGTCTATTGTGATATGAAGGATCTTTAAAATGCTTTTTTTTATTACTAAAATATTTCTTATACACCACAAGTTATTTAAATACATACTGGGCTAAAATTGGTGTTATGAAATTAGGTGTCATACTTTTCCTAGGATACAAATTGTAACTGTGAATAGTTTCCAAAAGGAGTAAATGGTCATTATGACTCTACTCCTTATTTCTTCAAAATTTTTGAAAGAAATTTTCTTGTGGGGACTGAACAAGAGGGATTTTTTTTTTAATTCATCTATTTCTCCTCCTCCAATTTATGGAGACAGAAGAAAAAAAGGTGTTACTTAACAATACCATTCTTTTAGGGTCGGGGGAAGAATGCTGACCAGAAGGAGCTTTCTCCAGAAGCTCCTGTCCATAGGAGAAAAGTTGGACTGAAGTGAACTCAGAAAAGTCAAAAATGGGGAATTGAGCACAAGGAAAAGTAATCAAGATGCACATCATCTCCACTTAGGCAAGCTGTGAAAGCAGGAAAGAGGAAGAAAGATAACAGAAACCAGGTATAGAGCAATTAGACTGGTGCCAAGGGGACAGGGCTTTCCATCAGCCAGCAGGAAACAAAGGACCTCTTACCTCACCTCACGGTAGAGCCATGAGGTCCCAGTTCTGCACCTGGAAATTTCTATCTCTGAGTCCCATTCTGCCTGGAGCAAAATTGAACAAATATGCTCTCTACAATAGAAGCCCACAGCCACCTTCCCCTTCTCAGATGCCTGTTGGACTGCCCTCTACAGAGGCCAGTGCATTTGTGGAGTCCTCTGAGGGACCTCTACATTGTGTGGGCCACTGAGTCAAGCCACCACTGCTGCAAGAGGAAACAGTGGCACTGCAGTTCTAAGGTTGGCATGGGGTGGTGTGATCTCTCCTGGCTCTCACTTCTACTAGGGGAAACCTTTCCCCAGCCCTCTGGAGAACCCTTGCCTGGTGTCTGTGACCAGCAACCCTTGGCTTCCCTCAGAGGGACAGGCCTAGCTTCAGGCAACTGGCACTGGAAAGATCCAGGAACTAGACCCCCTCCTCAGCCATGGGTGACAGCTACATTTTATCCAGTCTTCAGCCAGAACTGGGGGGTGGGGGAGGCAGGGGGAAGGACCATGGCTTTCTGAACTTGTTTGTGTGTGTTTGCTCATGCTGAGGGAGTTGGATCAGACCTCTTGGTCAGAACTGTAGGCAGATTCTTATTCTCTGGCTGCAATTGGCTGGGGCTGCAGGTTCACTGTTTATTTGAGTTTGTTTGTGGGGGATTGGCACAGGGAGGGGCAAGAACAGTGGGCCAGTCTATGGATTCTTCTCCTCCAGCTGTCACAGGCAGGGCTGGGGCCATAGCTGTTGGAAGCTTTGTGCAGCAGTGGCTCCAGCAAAATACTATGGCTCCTTTGAACTAGGCAGAGAGCAGGCTGACACCAGGACAGAATCAGGTTGCACTCTTTCAGCAAGGCTAGCCCTCAGAGACTCTCACTGCAGCCCTGAAAGGAAGCTTCACAAGGCTGTAGGAGAAGGGCCACAAGGACAAGCTTCAGCTCATTGACAAAGGGATGGTTAGCTCCAGTTCCTATGACCTCCAAATCTCGTCTCAGTCTGCCAATTTTAGTTGCCAATAGGACTGTACATTGCTCCCTAAGGGTCTCCAAATAGATTATCACTCAATAACTACTCAGGGACAAGCTAACATTTCAACTAAAAAAGTATAATTAATATCTTCTTAAAAGGTGAAAATACCAGGAGAAGTCAGCAAAAGAATTCTGGCAACATGAAAAATCAGAGCAGATCAACTCCCCCAGAAATTACAAGGGAGATACAGCAGAAAATCCCATCCATAGAGAAATTTCTGAAATGTCAGAAATAGAATTCAGAATATGGATGGCAAATAAGATGACTGGAATTGAGGAGAAGATGGAAATAGAAATTAAAAAAAAAAAAAAACAGTCCAAAAGTTGTCTCAGGAAATTAGTGAATTTAAAGACAAATGCACAAAGGATATAGACATAGTGAGGAAAAATATAGCAGAGTTTAAAAATTTGAAAGAGGCATTCAAAGAGCTTTGAAATCAATAAAGATCCTCAGTAACACAGTGGAACATGGAGAAGAAAGAATTTCAGAAATTGAAGACAAGAGTTTTAAACTATCCTAACTATTCAAAGAGGCAGAAAGAAAGAGAATAAAAACAGAATATTCCCTGAGAGAGTTATGGGATTATTCCAAAACATCAAACATCTGAATTATAGGGATTCCTGAAGGAG
>NW_003852397.1:2044415-2047717 GCF_000181295.1 Otolemur garnettii | reverse complement strand
AGCTGTGATGCCATGGCACTCTACCCAGGGGGACAGCTTGAGGCTCTGTCTCAAAAAAAAAAAAAAGACATCATGGTGGAGAATTTCCCAAGCATTGCAAGAAACACAGAAATTTACATAGTAGATAGTTTCAGAACTCCAACACAACTCAATCCAAACAAAGTATCTTCTAGACACATGTAATTAATTTTGCCAAAGTCAATATGAAGGAGAAAATCCTATGAGCACTCAAGCATAAGAAAAGACTTACCTACAAAGGGAAAAATAGCAGGATGACCACAGATCTTTCAGCTGAAACTTTTCATGCCAGAGAGGAGGGTCATCAGTCTTTTACTTTCTTAAACAAAACGATTTTCAGCCCAGGATCCTGTATTGTGCTAAGTGAGTTTCATTTGTGATGGAGAAACCAAATATTTTACTACATGCAAATGTTGAGGAAATTTGACATAACTAGACCAGCTCTATAGGAAGTACTCAGACCCATTCTGCACAATGACCAGTACGATGGTTGGTGACCAAAGTAAACACATCCAGAAATTAAAGAACAAAATCTACCTTCCACAATGACACAAGGGATAAAAATATGCTCTGGACCTCTGAAGAACAGATGACAAAAAATCCATCATACCTATCAATATACTCAATAAATGTGAATTGCTTGAATCCTCTACTACAGAGGCACAGGCTGGCTGACTGGAGACAAAAGCTCAAGCCCAATATCCGTTGTATCCAAGAAACACACCTAACCTCTAGGGATAGAACAAGTCTAAGGGTGAAAGGATGGAAAACAACATTCTAGGCAAATGGTAATCAGAAAAAAAGTAGGGGTTGCAATTTTATTTGAGATACAAGTGGATTTAAACCAACAAAAATAAGGAAAAACAAGGATGGACATTATTTACTGGTCAAGGGAAGCATGCAACATGAAAAGATTTCAATAATTAACATTTACACACCCAACCTAAATATTCCTTGATTTATAAAACAAACCCTAAATGATTTGAGGAATATGATATCTTCCTGCACACCATAATAGTAAGAGTTTTTTCTTTTTTTTTTAGACAGAGTCTCACTATGTTGCCCTGGGTAGAATGCCATGGAGTCATAGCTCCAGCAACCTCAAACTCTTGGGCTTAAGTGATTCTCTTGCCTCATCCTCTCAAGTAGCTGGGACTACAGGCACCCACCACAGCGCCTGGCCATTTTTTTTGTTGTAGTTGTCATTGTTGTTTTTAGCAGGCCCAGGCCAGGTTCAAATCTGCCAGCCCCGGTGTATGTGGCTGGTCCCCTAACCATTGAGCTATGGGTGCCAAGACAATAGTCAGAGATTTTAACACCACTTTGACAGTACTAGACAGATCCTCCAAGTAGAAACTAAACAAAGAAATAGTAGACTTAAACATGACCCTAGAACAAATGAATTTAACAGACATATACAGAACAATTCATCTTAAGAAATTGGGATTCATTCATTCATTCTTCTCTTCAGCCCATGGATCATCCTCCAAAATTGATCATATCTTAGGACACAAATCTAACCTCAACAAATTCAAAAGAATAGAAATGATTTCTTGTATCTTCTTGGACCTTAATGGAATAAAAATTAGACTCAACAGTAGAAATCTTCACACCCAAATGAAGTCATGAAACTAAATAACTTTATGCTGAATGACAGCTGGGTCAAAGATGAAACTAAGAAGGAAATCATTAGATTTCTTGAACAAAATGACAATGAAGACACAAGTTGTCAAAACCTGAGGGATACTGCAAAGACAGTCCTAAAAGGCATATTTACAGCATTAGAAGCCTTCATCAAGAAAACAACAATAGAGCAAGCCAACAACCTAATGGACCATCTCAAACAATTGGAAAAGGAAAAATAATACAACCCCCAAACTAGCAGAAGAACATAAACAACCAAAATCAGAGAAGAATCCAAAGAAATCAAGAACAGAAGTATTATTTGGAAGATCAACGAAACAAAAAGTTGGTCCTTTGAAAAGATAATAAAATCAATAAATTATTATTATATATAGTATTTCGTCTGACCCTGAAAATAACCCTATATGATAAGTACTAGTATTATCTCCACTTTACAGTGAAGAGACTTAGGCACAGGAGGTTGACTAACTTATCCCTGTTGGGTGCTACTTCCCAAATTATAAAATCCTGGTGTTCTAGATATAACTATTTACTAATAACTCACTTTCAAGTACTATTACTATTCTGTACAGAAGGATATTATGAAATGATGATTCTAGCTTTTAATTACTTGGAAATAAAGATAATGAGGTCAGATTCATCCAAAAAAAGAAAGAAATTCTTTCATCTAAGAGCAGGTAAATCATTGTCAAGTCATATGCCAGTAGTTTGAGTACGGTGTCTGCTTCCTAGGACTATCATAACAAATACCAAAAATTATGTGGACTAATCCAATAGAAGTTTATTGGATTAGATTTGAGGGCTAGAAGTCTGAAATTAAGGTGTTGTCAGTGCTGTGTTCTCCTGAAAACTCTAGGGAGAAACCTTCCCTGCCTCTTTTGGCTTCTGGTGGTGTTTTCCAGTAATTCTTTGCATTTGTTGTCCTCTACATGTGTCCCTCCTGTCACATGGCCCTTTGGTGTTTCCCTGGGTGTCTTCACCTCGTCTTCCCCTGTTCTTGCCTCATGTTCAAATTTCTCCTTTTTATAAGACCACCAATCATTGAATTAATTAAGGTCCACCCTAATGACCTCCTAAAATGAAGTACTTATTGTACATACGAGAATCAATGAACTCTTTCAATACTCCATTTCTAAATAAGGTCACATCTTCAGGTATTAAGAATTGAGACTTCAATATATCTTTGGGGGGGATTGGGAGTTCAAACAGTTAACTTGTTGGTTATTTTTTCTGTCCTAGACAGGAGAGAATCTTATTGCAATGCAGATAAAAATAGAAACCATTTATAAACAGTGTGGCAGGAAGGAGAACTCAAAGTTAAAATTAAAAACTATGAAATTTCCCATAAAAAGTAAGTAGATTGAGCTATATGAAATTACTAAAAAAAAAATCAACCATTTTTGATCTATAAAAATAGTAATTCCTATGCTCCAATTTAAGAAATAAGTAGAAAGGAAAGAGAATAAAGAAACATCAAAGAATCTGAGGAATGAAAAAAGATAGGCAAGAATGATATATAAGAGCTAGATGTGGATAGAGCAAATAAAATTTTAAATCAAATGATTCCCTCATCAACATTAACTATTATTTAATTTTTAAAATTTGTTAACAAAATATGTATCAGTGTCTAAAAATATTTC
>NW_003852397.1:2033445-2044100 GCF_000181295.1 Otolemur garnettii | reverse complement strand
ATACAGGCTCCCCCTAACTGGGGTGCCAGTAGGGAACTTGGTCTACTTCAACCCCAAAAGACTCAGAAGATCAAAAGCAGTTTGGGAAGGCCAGAACCGTCAGGGACGGAGGGAGGAGGAAAACCCAGGGGTGGGGGGCTTTTTGGCAACTGGGGTAAAGAGATTGCCCTTTCCCTGCTGGGATCCCCCAGCCCCTCTAGTTTGGCAGGAAGGGGGCAGCCTGCAACCCCCAGGGGCAGGTCTGGGCTGCCAGCTGCTCCAGGCGGTGGGGAGGGGCTCACAAAGGCTTGCACTCCAGGGAGATGTTGGCACTGCCCCTCAGCTTCTCTGCCAGGGTACAGCAGCCCTTGACCTCCTCGCAGCAGTTTGCTTGTCATTCATGCTTGATCCCTGTCAGCTTCTTCTTGAGGGCGTCCTTGGAGCTGGCATAAGTCATTTTGCTCTTAAGGGGAGCACTCTCAGGAGCCCAAAAGATAAACACCAGGTCCCCCTCTTGCTCTCCTTAGTCTCATAGGTTGCATGAGAGAGGGCATAGCTCCAGTCCTGGTCTGGAAGCATCTTGACAAAGGTGGTGTAAGTCACCAGATGTGTGACAGTCTGGTCCACATCACCTACCATCAAAAGGATGTTGCTCCTTTTGTCCTCACTCAGGCAGAGAGCACTGCCTTCACCTCTAACGTTGAAGATTTGTGCACCTTCATGTCATGGAACACCTTAATGACGCCATCAGAGACAGCCACACCAGAGGCCACGTTTCCAGAAGCAAAAGGGTGATGGCCAGAGAAGCAGAACAAAGGACGGCCACTGTCGCTGCTGCTGGGGTCCGACACCTTACTCATTGGATTTTTAATTCACTGTATCTACTATAATTTTTTAATCTAACAAATCATATCTTTTTTAAAGAATGAATGTAGGCCCTTATCTTACCCCCTCTGTCAATTCTACATGGATTAAAATCATAAATGTAATACTTGAAATTATAGAATTACCAGAAGAAAAACATAAGGGAAAAGCTTCATGACATTGGTATGAGCAATGGTTACTCGGCTATAACCCCCAAAGCACAGGCAACAAAGGTGGAAATAGACAAATGGGCCAAACTAAAAAGCTTCTGCATAGCCAAGGAAACAACTAATAAAGAAACAGTCCTGGATTAGGGGGAAATATTTACAAATCATACATTGGATGACAGTTGTTAGTATCCAAAATATATAAGGAACTCAAACAACTCAATTGTAAGAAAACAAATGTATATATTAAAAATGAGCAAAGGACTTGAATAGACACGTCTCAAAAGAAGACTTGCACATGGCTAACAGGTGTATGAAAGAGTGTTTAACTCACTCAGCAGGGCAATGCAAATCAAACCCACAATGATTTGTCACCTCATATCTGTTAGGATAGTTATTATAAAAAGATGAAAGATAACAAATGTAGGCAAGAGTATGGAGAAAATAGAGCCCTGGTTCCCTGTTGATGGGAGTGCAAGTTAGTGCAGCCATACTGGAGAACAGTAAGGAGATTCCTCAACAAAACTAAAACTAGAACTATCATATGATTCAGGAGTCCCACTTTGGGTATGCATCCAAAAGAAGTGAAATCAGTTATCTCAAAGAGCTATCTGCAAATCTATGTTCACTGCATCACTTCTCATGGCAGCCAAGATAATAGAACCAACCAAAGTGCCTATGGATGGATAAATGGCTTTTTCAAATGTGGTGTATATATATACAGTTGAACTATATTTCAGTCTTTAAAAGAAGGAAATTCTGTCATTTGTGACAATGTGGATGAATCTACAGGACTTTATGCTAAGTGAAATGAGCCAGGCATAGAAAAGACAAAGAAAAATACTGCCTGATCTCACCCATATATGGAATCTAGAAGTAGAGAGAGAGAATCTAGAAGTAGAGAGTAGGACAGTGGTTCCCAGAGGCTGAGTAGTTCAGGATGGCAGATGAGGATAGGGAAGGTTCTGGTGAAAGGGTACAAACTTCAATTAGAAAGGAGGAACAATTTCTGGTCATATATTGCCCAACACAATGATTATAGTTGATAATAATGTCCTATACATTTCAAAATTGCTTTTAAAAAGATGCATTTTAAATATTCTCATTAGAAAAAAATGGTAAGCATGTGAGGGGATAAATCTGTTAATTACCCTGGCTTGGTCATTCTGCGATATACACATGTATCAAAATATCACATCATACTCTATAAATACGTATTTTATTTTCATCAGCCATTTGAAAATAAAGTTGTGTATAAAAGCAACACCAGCGGAAGCCAGAAGATGGTGAAAAGATCAAAAACTAAATGAAGGAAGAAGGAGGAATGCAGGGCGGCGAGGCAGACGGGACCACCGCTGTGCTTGGAACACAACCAGATAGATACAGCATTATGGGAATCTCCATCAGGAAAAAAAAAAGTTGTATTCAAATCAGTTTGGTTTTTTATCATAGATAATACTTTATTTTGCTTTTGATTGTGAGGAAGGTAAATTCTGCCAAAACTGAACCAGGCTGTTTAGGGAGAAAGTTGGACCCTCAAACTATTTTGGAGCTTTTGTATACATGCAGATCCATCAGAGATTATTGGAAGCATTGTCTGCACAGCCTTCCAGCATCTTCGGACCACATGGAAAGAGATTTCTAGCATAGCCAGGGCCCAGGAGAGACCCGTAAATGAGGCTATTGATGCAAAACTGCCTGGATTAAGTTTAACACCTTGAATTACATGGGAAATGAACAGGAGCTGGGGGCAGCTAAGGGAACACAGGTGTGACACGTCCAGAGAAGCCCACATTCTTAAGTGCACAGGCAGCCATGGTCTATTCAAGCTTCTTTCCCCGGGTGGTCCAGCTTACAAAGCTTCCTGTCATAAAGCTATTGCTCAGTACAAGGAAAGTGTATTGTGAATGCCAGGTTCAAAACAGTTCATTGAAAACTTCTTGGTTAAGTAATTAAAGCAGTCTGAGCTTTGGGAAGTCCTCCAGGAGGGAGCTGATTTTGAGAACAGCTTTCCAATTCACATGTTTCAGGAGCCAAGGGTAAGTGTAGTTCAGATGAATAACACACACGCATAACCCACAAACCGTGGTATTAAAACATAGAATCAAAGTCAGGGCTAGACCACAGCAGAAGTGAATTGGCTTACAGAAAACTAGATATTTGTCACCACATCCATCTGCTTATTGGATTATTTTGCTTGATTGCTACTTCTTGTATCTCTAGATACAAATCTATATTAGAAAAATTGCAGGTATAGTTGCCTGCCTACCAACCACACAGCTCAGCTTTCTCTCTCCTTTGGGCAAAAAACAAAAAATAAATTATATGTGTTTCAAGTAAATGAAAAGCAAGCAGAATTTTAACTTCTGCCTGTACAAAAACAAATAAAGTGGAATTGTTGTTCCTAGAGAACTTTAAAACCAAAATGGACATTCACCATCTCTCAGTCAGGTGACCAGAAAGATACCGGTTCAAAGTCTCTTCCATTCCATCATTCAATAGTTTTGTCATCTATGCGGTTGCATATGTTACTTTTTCTTTACTTTTAAAAGTTGCCTTCATGGTACTTACATCAGTCTCCTATAATTTTATATAGGAGATTGATTCTATAATTCTCCTATAATTGTTATTGCCATAATAAAGCACCGCAATTTAGTGGCTTAAAACACCACAAATTTATTCTCTTTCATTTCTGGAGGTCAGAAGCCCCAAATCATTTTACTAAGCGAAAGTCAATGTAGGACTGGTACCTTCTGAAGGCTCTGAGGGAAAAAAATCTGTCTCCTTGCCGTTCACACCTTCTCATGGCCACCTGCGTTCCTTGGCTTACGTCCTCTTCCTCCGTCTTCAAAACACACCCCTCCTGTCTCTCCTGCTGTGATCACATCTCTTTTCTTCTGATCTGACTCCTCCTGCATCCCTCTTAAAAGAACCATTACGGTTACAGTGCACTCACCTAGTTAATCCAAGCTAATCTCCCCATCTCAAGATTCTTAATCACATCTGCAAAGTCCCTTTTTCTATGAAGGTAACATGCACAGATTCCAAGGATTAGGATATGAATGTCTTTGGGACTTCATTACTCAGTCTACAACAGTACTTTTTCCGAAAAGTGGGTTGATGTCATTCTACCACATTGTTCTCTGCTCTCAAATTAGAAACACAAAGCCTACATGTCCTGAACACGGCTGGATAATTGTTACATCTTTGAAATAACCAGGGCATCGTTTATGCCTTTGAAGAGTTTGTAATCGAACTAGGTAGACACATTCATAAGCTCAGTAAGTGGGGTGAAGCACAATGGTATTGAGCCTCTACTCTGTGAGATGCTGGGTGTGAAAGATGGATGAGTTAGGGTCCTTGCTCTGAGGAGAGTAGTAGCTCAGAGAGTGGAGAATTAAGTGTGGGAGGAAAGTTATGTTTATAGAGAAAGACTACAGTTGTATTCCCGCCATTAATTTATAGATTAGATTGGTGTGAGGGGGAAAAGCTGTGGATTGGCATCGTCGGAAATTCGGACGTGTCCAACCAATTGGCAAACATTAGTTGTATTTCCTTGGAAAGATCTTGTCCCTTCTCTGATTGCTCTGAATCCTAGCAACTTCCTGGTTTTAACAGTCTGTGAGTTTTCTGACTACCTTTCAGAATTTTAATGAAGTACTAGAAAAACTCGACCCTACAAATTGAAAAGATAGAGAAAAGAATTCAAGATTGTTCCAAAAAAAAAAAAAAAAAAGAAGGCAACAGGAATTGTTATAGATCCTGGGATAGTAAAGACTAGAGCAGATTCATAAAGACTGAGCTGCGTGGCTCTCCACCCAAAATACAACTGAAGTTTTACATTTCCAGAATGGCCAACATATGCCGAGTTTGGCTTTGCTTGGCAACCGCCCTAATCGACAGTGCAAGACCTATCTTTATTATATTTTGTGCTCCTGATTGCTGAGGTGGCCAAAGAAGTTAAGTAGTCACTCGTCCCTTGGAGATAGACATTAACTTCCGTGTAAAAACCAGGAATTCCCGGTCCATATTCTAGCTAAAGCCTGAGTGTTCCAGAACATTCAGGAGAAAAAGAATGGTAATTTATATCTTTAATTTACATATTTAAATTTTGTTCTTAAAACAATTTCCCAATTGAAGGGGCTGTGAGAAAATGTATGGTGATCTGCTCTGATGTGAAAAGCTTTAGCTTGAAGTACCCAATGCTTATTCAACAATTTAATGCTTTTAACTTTTCAACAGCCCCACTTTCAAGTGTCCCTGAGCCCTTTTTATTCTTCCTGATGTAGGGTTAGGGGTGAATATCAGTGAATGGAAAAAGAAGCCCTAAAAGAAAAAAAGGAAACGCTTTCTCACAAATGGCCTGAGATGAAAAAGCATTTGTGGTCACACAGGGAGAGTTGCTGGCTGCCTCCCTCTGGGCTCGTGGTGTGAGGTTTAAGGGTTGCCGTTGTTGACTGGTGGCCTTAACGTGCTTCAGGGGAAAACTAAACAGCTTTCCACGGACCTCTTGATATTGGTGGGAAAGGTAGAAGGGCTATCTGTGCAGCCCTTGGAGGAAAAGGAGAAAAAAAATTGGCTCATTGGAGGGAAATGATATAACTTATAAGTGGTGTTTTCAGGAAGTTTCTGCTTTGGCCAACAGAAATTGTGTCAGCGTACAGATTTGGGGTTTTTTTCCACGGTTGTAGTACTGATGAAAGTACAGATTTTACTGGAAAAAATAAATAAATAATATATTGAAATGGTTGCACGTGTCTTTTTCCATTCATCTCCCGGGAACAAGCTACTCAGCGTTTGGTGAGATACAAACACACAAAGAAGCCCAGTGCCAAGCGTGAAGCGAGGCGGCCGTACGTTGGTTCCTTAAAATGCCTGTTGCAAATCTGGGGTTGACGATCCTCAAACACAAGGCCATTTTTTGTTCTAGAACAGTTGAGGTCTGTTTAAATCCACAGCCTTAGAGTACAATAAATTCCACCAGTTTCCCTCATGGATTTATTCTTCGTAAGTTCTGTATGTGAGAAACATCACACCATTTGAACCAACGACATGAAACTGTTGAAGAGAAGGTTTATTCACTTAACAGGCTAACTCCTGAAAGCGTGTTTCTAATTGTTGCATGTGGCAGGTAGAAATACAACATTGGAATAGTTCTACTTATTTCTTAACAGCAGGTTAAGATAGATGGATATTTTGCAGCCTCACTTTCATCACACAGTATTTATGCCCTGTTACGAGAGCAATCAACAGCTTTTGATTGATGGTGATGCCAATTAATTTGAGGGATCTTTTCCCAGGATTTGGGAAATTTGTCAGGATTTTGGAATTTGTCGCTGCTGCTAATAAAATGTACCTTTATACTCTTTTTCCTTCATTTCCTCCATAGACTTGTCTCAGAACTGGGCCCATAGCTGACTAATGGCTGGTCACCTTGTTAACCTCTGATGCTTAGTCAGATTCACATTTTCCTACTTACGGACACTGACAATGTATTCCATGTTGATATTCTTGTGTGTATTTTACCTCGGTGCTACTAGAGCCACAAATAGGGTTTAAGTAGAACATTTTTAGTTGTATTTCTATTTCCTAGAATATAAAGTTCTGTCTACGTCAATAAATATTTACTGAAACACAAGTGCAAGGAAGTATTTTCCATGTTTGTGTTAATTTTTACCATTTACTTTTTTCTCCATTATGTCATTTAATCCATACAAAAGCCTGAAAATTGGAGAGGACAAGTGTAATTTTATCACTGGCAAAAGACAGAGGTTGAATGTCTCGCTGAAGGTTGAGCAGCTGTTACCAGCAGAACCAGATCTTCCACACGAGTCTTCTGGCTGCCTGTGCAGGGCCCTCCCACTCCACCAGGAGCGTTCAAACTCTCTCGGGAGGAACCTCCTCTCCGTCTACCTGCAGGAAGCATTGCAAGGAAGCAAAACAGGGCACTGGAGAAACAGAAAAGCTTTGATTTTAATCTCCTCTAAGGATTGGGAAACCGGATAAATTTTTGTTTGAACAAGATCATGGGGGGGAGGGGAAAGGGAAAAAGAAGAAAAAATGGAAAAATCACTGCAATCGTCCTACGTACTATACTGTCTCAAATTGCCTAAGAACTACTGGCGCAGCAGACATGTTAGTTCAATCTTTTGTTTTGCTAGTACTAATAACTTGGTCCATTTGGGGGAAAAAGACAATTACAACAAAAAAAAATCCTTAGTATTAACCTTAAAGCATGAAGAACCTGCTTGTCTGTTAATACCAGGTTGGATCATTTTTAAAAAGTTATATGTGTAGGGCGGCACCTGTGTCTCAAAGGAGTAGGGCGCTGGCCCTATATGCTGGAGGTGGGGGCTTCAAACCCAGGCCCTGCCAAAAACTGCAAAAAAAAGTTATATGTGTGTCTTCTGCAAACTTATCTACTAATACCAAAATCATGATTTGGGTGAACACAGAGATTTGGCCGTAGGTGTGGGTAGTGCTGGATGATGACAGAAAGGACATGATAGACCTTCACCTCCACCTCTTTAGGGTACCAGGTTGACCATTCATCACACAGGCCAGCCTCTGCTTCTTCAGGATGCTGTATTCTAACACAACACGGATAATTTTTGCTTTTCTGTCTTCAGAAAGATTTATTAGGAGGCACATTAAAATCAGTTGATAAATGGGATTTTAGCGAGGCTTTGTGACTGAGGCTACTGGTGATCATGGTACTCTCTCCCCACCCTCCCCCCAACACATGGAGAAAAGAACCCTTTTCAAGAGGAGAGCTGGAGTCCAGCAGAGAAGGGTCTAGCATGGCAGGGATTGAGTCAAATGGAGGGATCCACCCAAATAAAGACCCACCCAAATAGAACCCTCCCACCAGGAAAGAGCAAATGTACCAATTCCTTTAAATTCCCATCCACCTTAAACCCCGTGCTGACTTCCTTCTGGAACTCAGCTCACATGCACCCTGGTGGAAATAAAGACAGCATTGCCCACACAGAACCTGGATGCCATTTTCCTTTTGTTCATGTTTCGGAATAATCTTTTATTTTCAGTCCTTGACCTCTCAGGCAGCCCCTTCTCAGTTTCCATCACCCATGTTCTCAGAACAACCCTGACTTCCGCAGACCTTCTCGTTATTCTGTAAATCTTCCAATAAAAACTCTCTTTTAGCCTAAGCTTATGTGAGTTGGTTTTCAATCACCTGTGCTTACAAAAAAAAGCCTTAACACCGCAGTAGATTAAAATGGTGACGACAGTGAAGACTTTAGACAGAAACAACTCTGAATTTGAGTCATGATCATTTCAGCCACGTAAGCCTGGGCACCAGGTTTTTAATTTCTCAAAGCTCCAGTTTCCTTCTCTATTCAGTGGTCATATTATTAATAGTTCTGTCATAGAGTTATGGTGATGACAAAAATACACAGGTGAAAACCCAACTGTTCTTTCCTGATGTTTTCTTCCGTAGGAATCTTTCCAAGGCCCCTGATGGATTAATCATTCATTCATTCAACACTTACTTATTAGTCAAGCGTCAACTATATTGTATCTGGCATTGTCAGAGGAAAGTTTAAAAGAAAAAAGAATGTAAGGTTTCTGACCTCAAGAATTTTGTGGTTTCATTGGAGAAATGTACAGACTATGGGCTTCATTGATATTACAGAAATCATTGGCATAAATCTAAATGGACAAAACATGAGGGAGTGGCCAGGGAAGTTTCTAAGAGGAAGCTGAATTGAAGCCAAGCTTTAATAGTAAATACAGTTATGCAATAGATTGCCAGAAAGACATTTATAAAGTGAAACGTCCTTCCTTATCTGCCAAAACTTTCAGGTCTCAGTCCTTCTGAAGGAAACTGTTAGTATCAAATGGCACTCCTGGCTTGAGATTTGACTGTGAGTGTTGAATTGAATGCAAACCCAAGTACCTGCCACAGTTTTTACTTTTCTGTTCTAAATTTCTGTCCAGTAATTTTGCTTTCTAAAAATGCCTTGCAGAGATTACTCTAAATAAGTTAAATGTGAATAGATAGGTAAGCACAAAGTATTTTCTCAGATTTCCTCTGACAGCACTTGGACTACGAACACCTCCCAAATCCCTTTTGTCTAGCTGGATTGAGACCACATGCGATTTGAACGAAGAAGAAAGGGACATCAGTTGGTCATAAAGCTGATTTTGTCTAAAGAAATAATAATATACAGTCAATATACCTAAACACCTGCTCAAGAAACAGACATTAAATGTACTTCTAAGAACTGTTTTGTTTTTATCTTCTATTCAATGCCAACGCAACACATTTTTTGGAGGAAAGAAGTTAGGTGGTAGTAAAGAAGTTGTTGTCGGTGGACTTGGTTAACCTCTCTGAGCCTGAGTTTCCTCTTCTGCGAAATGGACATAACGAGAGTATGTATCTCACAGAGGTCAGTGAGTGTGAAGGGAGAGAGGGGAAGATCGATGTAGGGTAATTCTCGGCACACACTCTAGTGGGTATCTTGTAAATGACTCACTTCTGAAAAGTAGTCCTCAGCCCCAGATGCCTGCTAGGATCACCTGAAAAGCTCTAAAAGTAAAGGACATTCTAGACCCACAACAGAGATTCTGATCTCATGTTCTGGAGAGAAGCCTGGGTACTGGGAGTTTTTAAAAGCTCTTGCAGTGAGGCAATGGGTAGCCAGGGGTGAGAACCTTTAGGCTTTGGCATCTCTTATAACTCCTCCGTATCCCCCCCCAGAAGAAAACAAGTATTTTATTTTACTTTATTATTTTTATTTTTATTGACAAATAAAAATTGTATGTATTTCTGGTATATAACAATGTTTTGAAATACGTATACACTGTATACTCATGGAATGTCTAAATAAAGCCAATTGACATATGTCTTACCTCATATGCTTACCATTTGTGTGTGTGTGTGTGTGTGTGTGTGATTAAAACACTTAAAACTTGCTCTCTTAGCACTTCTCCAGCATATAATGCACCGTGACTAATTATAGTCACATGTTATACCCTGGACCTCCCCAGCTTACTTCTTTTGTCTAATTGAAATTTTGTATTCTTTGATCAATATCTCCCCAAACTTCCCTCCTCCTCCAGCCCCAGCAAGATTTGATTTTGAGCATCCCATGCTCCCCGTACTACCAGTTCATGCTCTCGTGTTTCAGTAAGAGACTTTTCAACCCACCAGGACCCAGTGATCCCATCACCTTTGCACTGACCCTTCATTTCTCTCCTTATTCAGCTTTAATTCTGTGGCATGTGATTAAAATCACCCTTACATCTCATCTCAACTCCTTGACCCCTTCCACTTCACACATCTTCCCTGACCTAGTACCTGAACTTCAAAAACGCTCCCTTGAAACATGCCTCTCACTATCAGGCCCTCGGTAGTCCCCTCCCATACTAAATCCGGCTGACCTGTGACTCACTTTCACAGAGAGAGTTCAGTGGAAGTAACTCTGTGAGTCCGGAGCTAAGACAGGTCTGGCAGCTCTGCGTCTGTATGTTGGAGAATCCTATGCTCCCATCTGGAAATTCAGCCACCCTGATGGAAAGACTACATGAAGACTCTCCATGAAAAGGTCTTAATGGAGAAGAACTGGCCGGTTACCCCCAGGTTCCTAGCTGAGCCCAGCCTTACAGCTTCCTCTGCCACGG
>NW_003852397.1:2029229-2033167 GCF_000181295.1 Otolemur garnettii | reverse complement strand
CAGTGAAGAAATTGCTGTTGGAGGCTGGGAAAAAACGGGGAATCTGAGCACTAGCCCCAGAATTAGGAAAACTGTTATATTTCCTGTGTGGTGGATCTGGCTACAGAGATTTTCTGGGAAATGATCCTCTTGTCTAATGGATTAGATTATGATTTTGAAACACAGGGATCCACAAAATTGTTAAAGGAATTAAATATGTTTGGACTGAAAGGAAGAGAAACAGTTCAAAAGAAAAAGAGCCTTTTGACTGACAAATTCTTATAGGTAAGAATTAGGATGAGAATGCTATTCAAATACAAATATTTGCCATTTCTTATAAAAAAAAAAAAAAGAAGAAGAAGAAGAAAGGGTGTTCTCTGTGGAGCCAAGAGTCCAAGGAAGAAGCCAAGGAGAATGACTCCCAGAGAACAAAGTTCTACTCTAATAAACATATGGCCATTGTCCCTGGGATAGAAGCAAAGGTAGTACGTGCCCCGCTGAATTTCAGAACTGCTATGGACCAGGGACTATTCCATGTTCCTGCCCTACCTCTTTTAAATAAGAGTATCTCTTGTGTTCTGCTGAGTGTTGGGCGTGTTGGGAGGAGCAGATACTCTCTCTTAACTTTACAGGTCTTCAGACTCAGAGGAGCTGTACCCAAGCAGCCTCATCCACACCTCATACTGTAATGAGATGAAGGTTTAGGGGTCTTGGGAAGGGGGTCAGGATGTTTTATATGTAGAAGATACATAAATCAGTGAAAGCCAGACAGTGGATTGTGGTAGCTAGTAGCAAAAAATCCTGTGTCCTCTCCCACACTGATTAGCAGAGGCAGAAGTCATGCTCACCAATAGACCAGTCTCCCTCCCTCCCTCAGGTCTTTATTAAATACAGCAAAGTGATTCTTCTAAAATGTGAGTCAGATCATGTCACTGCACTGGTCAAAACCTCCAGTGGCTCCATCCTGCTCTAGGTTAGAGGCCTTACATGGCTCACAGGAACGTAAAGCATCTGTACCGCCCACCTGCACCAACTTCTTAGCCCTCACTGTCAGTGAGGCTGTGTCCGCTGTGGCCACTCTGGATTTCGTAGACCCTCCAGATGGGCACCAGGGATTTTCCACCTGCTTCTTCCTGGAATGCTCTTCTTCTAGATATCTTCATGCTTCCTCTTTCAATCCTCAGAAACACACTTCCAGGGGCATCTTTCCAAATAACTTTTCCTAGAGTCGCCCAAGAATTCCCTCATACCCCTTGCCTATAGCAATTACACCATTTGAGTGTCCAGACGGGAAGCACTCTCTTCCTATCACCACTGATACGCACGCTCCATGAAATGTGAGATTTGTCTCTTTTTAAATTCATACTTGTTTCGTTTTCAAGAATAGTGCCTAGCACACAGTAGGCACACAGTACATTTCTTAAATAAATGAATGTGTAGCCTTAATAAAAATACAAATTCTAGAGTTACCGATATACACGACATGGGTGAACCTCAAAAACATTAAGCAGAGTTAAAGACACCAGACTGCAGGCTGCGTACTGTATGAATGCATGGACATAAAATCCTAGAAAAGACAAAGCCCAGCTATTACATGAACACAGAAACCAAATTAATGGTTGCAGATGGGTGAGGCTGCAGAGGCTGCAGAGGCTGCAGATGGGTGAAGAAATTGGCTGAGAACAGAGACAAGGGAAATTGCGAGGATAGTGAAAATACTCTGCCTTGGTTGTGCTTTATCAAATGGTAAGTTATACCTCAGTCAATTTTATCTGTATTTGTATTTATAAAAACATGAATTCTGTAGTTAGGACCACGTGTCACCAGGTTATGTGAGCAAGTGCCAGAAATAAGAGAGTTAATTTATGCCTTTGGGGTGAAAAAGATTCATAGTTATTTTGAAGGGAGGAAAAAGGACAAGTCTCACAAATTGCCATCTATAATAAACACAGTGTCTAAAGAGCATGATGTAAATTATCCTTCTCTCCCCACCTATGTGAGGAATGAGCAGTGTCCTAAGATGTTGAACAAATATGTCGTGTCTAATCACAGTTAGCTCTTCAAGTATTTTTTTCTTTCAACAAGATTCATTCATTTCTCCTTCTTAATAAATAGAAAATGAAACTAAATTTCAATTAAAATAAAGCCAAGATGGTAAGAGGCTAATCCATAGGCAAGAAGATAGAGTATCACAGCCTTTGTCTCACTCCGGGTCCTACCAGGAAACTTAACATAGGGATTTAAGGTAGGAACCATTGTGAGCCAACCCAACCAGAACCTTAAACTTAACTGCTTGAGAGAACCTGGGAAAATGACACTTTTTAAATCTTATTTTTCGATAAATTTTAAAAGTTAGATAGATCCACAATACATATATCACATAAAAATAAATTTAACAAAAAATGTATAGGAACTAAGTTTTTTTTATGGCAAAACATTTCCATGGGTCTCAAAAAGAAACTAATCAATGGAAAAACTCTGCCTTCTTCTAAATGGGTCTATTCTCTCTAAATTAATCTGTAAAGGAAAAAATTGCTGATATAGCAACAGGCTAAATTAGTCTCCCAACAGTCATGCTAAGTGAAAAAAGCCAATCAGAAAAGGTTACATACTATCTGATTGCCTATCTGCAGCATACTTGAAATGGCAAAATTACAGAAATGTAGAAGAGATAAGTGGTTCACAGGATTAAGGAGGTAGGTGGGAGCAGGAGGGAATTGGGTCTGGCTATGAACATAACAGAAGAGATCCCTGTTGGGGTGAAAAGTTTCTGCATCTTGACTGCACCCGTGTCAAGGTCCTGGGTGATATTGTCCTATAGTTCTGCAAGATATTACCACAGAAGGATATTGGGTAAGGAATACATGGATCTCTCTGTATAATTTATTCATGTAAATCTCAAAATTTTAAACTTAATTCTGAAAAGTGGACCCATTACTTAACTCTTGGAGGGGAAAAAATCAAGTCGTTCCCCTACTTCATACTTGACATTAAAACTACTCCCAGGAGATTGAAGAGTCAAATGTAAACACAGCTCATACCTACCATTTATTGAGATTTATTGAGCAATTACTGTGTGCCAGGTATATTCATAAATGTTTTCTCATTTTTTCTTCCAACAAACTTGTAATAGGCCTATTATTATCCACATTTTACCAAAGAGGAGCATTAGCTAGTTTCCCAAATTTGTGAATAAAAAAAAGAAAAATCTACACATAGAAGAGACACAAGCATGTTAACCTTGATTTGGATGAATATGAATCTAAGTGTTTTCATTTTTTCTAATTATTTATATGCACTGGGTTTCTATAATGAATGTGTTTATATATTTATATATATATATATATAAAATTTAAGATTGAGCAAAAATAAAATAAAGAGTTTTGTCAGGGTCAAGGAACAAATCAGAAAAGGATATGGCTCACATCGCACAACACAAAAAACCCAGGTGAATATAAACCAGTTCTAATTATTGCATCTAATTACAAAGGCAAGCTCAGCATTAATAATGTTTAAAGAAGTTTCAAAAGCAACAATTACCAATTATAAAGGAGCGATTTGGCAACATTCAGGAAATGACTGAACAGACACAATAGTTTTGGAAAGGTGGATTTTGTAATTACTAATTACTTTTTTTCTTTTCAGTTTCTACCCGGTTGAGGGAAAAGTGACCGGCAGGCCTGAGGCGAGTCAGAGACAGAGCCACCATCATCTACGCAAAGCATAACCAGGGCCTGGACTTGAGGATAGGAAGGAAGGGACAGAGATCAGGAAAGCAGAGAAGGAAGTGAATAAGACTTGGTGATTCATTAGCAGTAAAGAACAATGGGCAAAGAAAAGCCAAAGCATGATGTAATAGAAAAAAAATAACGCTGGCTAGAATCTTGGTTTTGCCACAATCCAGATGTGGATCTTTGGACGTCGTTTAACATATTCTTGGCTTGTTTTCCTCATCCGTG
>NW_003852397.1:2025077-2029044 GCF_000181295.1 Otolemur garnettii | reverse complement strand
TGTGTCAGTTTCCACTGCAAAATGGTAATAGTAATAATAATAGTGCCTATCGAATACACTCATCCTACACAAACCTGTAGGGCAGTTGCCTCAATAGATGAGAGCAATGAATTAAAGTGCCATCTGTTCTTAGAATTAAGAAGTAAGCAGAGAGACTCTAGACACTAAACCCTTTGCCATAAAATTGAACTTTTATTTCCTCTCCTCTTATATATTACCGGAGCAAATGTCAGACTTGTAGTTATCTAGGATATCGAGTGCCTGAGTCACCAGACTTTCAGAGTTACAGCCTTCAGATACTACTTCCTAAAGTGAGTGCTCATTGTCACGTCCACTCTTCCTAGCCTAGCACTGTCATGTCCTAATATTTGTCATAGGTATTACCCCAAAGCAACTGAATATAAAGATCTGAGTCATTTTGCAAAAAAATAAGTGTTGATCCAGTAGCCGTAACCGTCAGAAACAAACCCTTCTGAGCAATGACGTCTGTGCACCAGGCTGAGAGAGGTGTAGCCGACCTCCCAGCTCCCAGTCTGCTGGCATCACTTCAGACCCTGTCTGTAGCAAGAATGGAGCGAGACGGCAAATGTATGCACAGATGTGACTTCCCTCACTGCCCAATCCTGTCCTCATCTGAATCTCATAATAGGGATGGCACTTCTAATAATGTCTGCCAACCAAAAAAATAATAAAAGTAATCATTTGCCTGTGACCTGGGACTACAAGTAGAAAAGTACAAGAGTGTCACGCTCTAGGAGTGAGGGTCCCAGTGAAGAGTCATTACTAGAACACATGCTTTGATGTTAAAATTCTAGGAGACACCTCTATAAAAAATGTGGAGCATTTTTGTCGTCATTGAAGATTCAGTAGACTGAATTTTGTAAAATCTGTGATTTCAGAGACAACTTTCAACCTCAACTTACACATATGCCAGACTGTCTTCTAAGCCACCAACCAGAACAGTGCTAAGGGGACTTTCCAGTTCAAAGTCGGGGCAATCATTTTCTATCCAGTTTGCTCAACTTCACTTTAAGGGCCACTAAAATTGGTGGTTCAGAAATTTCTATAACTTAAGGGATAAATGGCAGCTAAAGGATGGTTCCTTTGTTTCTCTCTCTAGTGGCAAAGAATGTTCTTGTTGTATCTCTGTGTTCAAAATTGTTTTCATAGTCATTAACATTACACACTGACTATTTATATCACACCTGCGAGTCTCCTGTTTAAAATGTTCATAAGTGAAGAAAGTGACTCACTGTTCTTTCCTGATCACGGAGCACACATAACACCACTGTCAACCTCAACAGTTAAAACTCAACTGTCACGAGCGTGCTGCCTTATCCCTTGAACACTTCATGTTGGTAACACATTGAAATTTCTCATCATCAATCTTTGTTTACAGGAGGATATCTGTTTACATCTTCCTAATGTCTATTAGTAGATATGATCTATACTTTTGACGAGTTCTTTTCTTTTCTTCCCCGCAACTCCCAAGCAAAGCTGCAGAGGAGAGAGCAGGTGCTGGAAGCAGCCTTGGAAGTCTGCTCTTGAGTTCAGATATTGCAGGGATGGTGACAGCCCTTCCAGGAATTTTGAAAGTGTCTATTTTAAAATAGGAGGTAGGCTGGGCACTATGAGAAGCCGAGGCAGGTAGATTGCTTGAACTCAAGAGTTCAAGAACAGCCTGGGCTAGAGCAAGACCCTGTGTGTACTAAAAGTAGAAAAACTAGCCAAGCATTGTGGCTAGGCACCTGTAGTCCCAGGTACTCAGGAAGCTGAGGCAGGATAGCTTGAGCCCAAGAGTATGAGGTTACTGTGAGCTACGATGCCACCGCACTCTAGCCAGGACAACAACTCTGTCTCACAAATTAAAAAATAAAATAAAAGAGGGATGTATTAAATCCCTTTCATTGTAAAATACCTGGAGACATGTCTATTTTCAGCTCTGAAACTGGGCTGGTAATGAACACAATTTGTCTAGGACAATGACCCCTGGAGATGGTCCTAGCAGGGTATTTGCAGTGTGAATTGCTTTGCCTGAGGCATAAAAACAACCACTGGGACTAGTTTCTTGGTTACCTCACTCTAAGTTGAATTCTTTCTATTGGTGTTCCCATTATCCCTGTTCTCCTTTTTTGAGATGGGGTCTCTGTTCCTGGGCTGGAGTGCAGTGGCATAATCAAAGTATGATCATAGTATCATCATAGCTCCCTGCAGCCTGAAGCTCCTGGTCTCAAGTCATTCTCCTGCATCTGCCTCATGACTAGTTAAGACTGCAGGCACTGTTCTTCCAAACATCAAAAAACAAAAAATCCATGAATAAACATAAACAGCTCAGCCAGGAATTCTTAACTCCAGGAAAGGAACTTTTTTCATGTTCACTTTCTCATCTATTAATAATGATAATTTAAATAATTTAATATAATATAATAATATTTAATATAATGTTTATATTTATTTATTTATATATTCATAATTTTACCATAAATTTTATTATGAATTTTATTTATAAAATTTATAAATTTATAATTTATTTAATATTAATATTTATTTATTTATAATTGTAATATAATATGATAATTATATAATATTTAATATAATATACTAATTTAATAATTTAAAGGCTACTAACGTTCGTGCATCTTGGTGGGATCACAGAAGTATTTGGTTAAGACCTATAAAGCCAGTGATGAAATGTGCATTAGTAATACACAACTGGCTTAGACTTTACGGAGCTCCACGCGTTGTCGCTTCTCCATTATTATGCCAGTTTCAAATAGGAGAAAACTGAAACTCAGAAAATTTTAACCAAGGTAAACTAGCAAGTGGCCAAACAAAAACTCAAACCTCGTATGTTTTGGTTTGAAACATCATGTCCTGTTCTCTACTCCTGCTGTTTCTCTGTGCATTAGAGATCAGACCTAAACGATTGAGGCAGTATTTTACATTAAGTGAGTGTATATCTGTATCTGTATGTACAGGAGGCACAATGTTACATATACAGGAGGCACAAAACTCTTCATCTCAGTAGTGCAGGGTCATTGGTTTTCCAGCCATGTTTCTTACAACAGTAACGTTTCTGTAATACCAGGATGTATTTTAAACTTAATCCTATAAATGTATATAAATGCACGCATATGCCTGTTTGTGTTGGCATGAGTGCTCTTTGACTAACCTCTATGGCTAACTAATACTGATCTTCACCTTTGGATCGCAAGGATGGTCCCTGCCTTCATTGAGGCTGAAAGTTCCAATTCTATTTTTAAATTGTCCATATATACAAACCGAGGCCCTTTAAGCTGAGCACTCCTCCTCGTAGTTGTCAGGTCTCTCCCCTCTTCAAGTAGGCAGTTTCTGTTCTTCCACTCCCCCTCTGCCTTCCCCTCGGGCACTGTTCTTTTATATCAAAATCCTTCCTGACTTAATGAAGGTAAATCCTGTCTCCCGGAGGGATGCCTCCAATCTCTCCAAGGGCTTCCTATCCTGCGGTGTGTACCCTCCTTAGTCTTTTAGGAGAGACTCCTTAGTCTTTTTTTTTTTTTTGAGACAGAGCCTCACTTTGTCACCCTCCATGGTGTCACAGCTCACAGCAACTTCAAACTCTTGGGCTTAAGTGATTTTCTGGCCTCAGCCTCCCGAGCAGCTGGGACTACAGGCGCCCGCCACAACTTGAAGGATTGGATGGATCTCTCTGGGACATGTTTGTACTCTCCTGCTTTATTGAATTCACAGGCTTAGTAGAGGCACCAGTAGAACCAGAGCTGTGGGAGCAGAGCCAAGGACGGGCACAGTGGGACAGATGGTTCACTTCAGTGCACCTTAAACCTGAAAGAAAGTGTGAACGACAAAAACAAAAATAGTCATTTTCTTGTCCCTTTATTTTTCTTCTGATAGTTGAAAATTAACTGAAATGGCTCCATGCCCATAGCTCAGTGAGTAGGGCACTGGCCACGTACACTGAAGGTGGAGG
>NW_003852397.1:2016442-2024298 GCF_000181295.1 Otolemur garnettii | reverse complement strand
TGACTCATATCTGTAATTGCAGCACTTTGGGAGGCTGAGGTGGGAGGATTTCTTGAGACCAGAAGTTTAAGACTAGCCTGAGCAACAGAGCAAGACCCTCATTTGTACAAAATAAAGTAAATTAGCCAGGTATGGCAGCACCTGCCTGTAGTTCCAGTTACTCAGGAGGCTGAGGCAGGAGGATCATCTGAGCCCAGGAGTTTGACCTTGGAGTGATATATGATGACATCACTGTCCTCTTGCCCATGCAACAGAGTAACACTATCTCATTCATAGACAGATAGAAAGAAAGACAGATAGACAGACAGCTAGATAGCCACAGTACCATGCCACAGTACCATGCTACAGTGGGGTGAATTAATCAACATTAATGCGAATAGAGGCTGGGTAGGAGCTGTGTTGTCTTTGTGTCCATGTTAAGAGTGGGTGGGCTATTTTCGGGTTTTATCACAGTAAGTGTGAGGAAATGCAGGACTTACGGTTCTCAGTACCCCCCATTGCTGGTATGCTGTGTATGTAGAACTATAGCATCTAGCCCTAGTAAGATGGTAACCACACTGCCTTCTGCTGCGACCATCTGGGGAATGCCGCTTCCCAGCTAGGGACAATTCTCCCTGTGAGAGACAGTGAGTAGGCCCACCTTCAGAAGAGAACAGTGCAGCTTCTCATTTTAAATGGGACACAAATCCTAAAGTCACCACATTATAAATCACATCTGGTCAACCTTATCTTTGAAAATTTCTTTAATCAATCTTATATTGCCAGGACCAAGGACAAAAGGTTATAAGGCAAAAATTCACTTCTTTTTTTTCCTTTGTATGTTTTTGGGGGGTTCCCTTTTCCTGGTTCACTATGAATCTGGTAGAAATGGTGTGAAGAGTGTCAGAAAATATCCCCTGAAAATATGCCATTTTTTCCTATTGATTATTTTGAGATAAAGGTGACTCAGAAACAGCAGCTGTGAAAAAGGCCCTCTGTTCTTCCCTTTTCTGATTACAGTCAAGGTAGGTATTTCCCATAAGAAGGGTGCCCTCCTGATGCCAGGAAGAAGGGAGCATTCCTACCACCAGACACCTAATGGTGTGGGAGTTCATGTCCAGTTGAGTCTATACAAACGGATCTTACTAAAATAACTTCTATCTTCCTCTGGTTTCCCTCATATATGTTCCAGTCACTTTCCCACAAATTACTACCTCTAGGAGCCCAAACCCCAATCCTTTGTCTTGTCATATCTCCAAATTTATTGCCCTTTGTTAAAATGGTATATAAGCCCCAAGGTCTAATTGCTTCTTTGAGGTTTTCACTTCTTTCTTATGAAGACCTTCATGCTACATAAAAATATCGACATCAAATAAAATTTGTATACTTTTTTTCCTGTTAATAATTCACAGTCCCTGGCTCTAAAACTAAGAGGTTAGAGAAAAAAGTTTTCCTCCCCTACAAGTATGAATGGGGAGAGAAGGAAAGGGAGATTCTTTCCTCATTTTTGTTGTTGTTGTTCAGTGCATCTGAGTTTCTATAAGTTAAATGAATTTTTTATCCACCTCCACTATGATCAGGAGAGTAAAATAGGCTCAAAACCATGTCATATAACTCAAGAAATTAGAGATATTAAGGCTTAGAATAACATAATCACAGAAGATCCCATAGTTACCTTAAAACATTTGAAGGACTATCCCTTGAAAGAGGAATAGGAAAAGAGATGGCTTTTTTTTTTTTTTTGAGGTATAGTTTATGACACCCTCAGTAGAGTACTGTGATGTCACAGCTCACAGCAACCCCAAACTCTTGGGATTAAGCAATTCTCTTGCCTCAGCATCCCAAGTAGCTGGGACTACAGGCACCTGGCTATTTTTGTTGTTGTTGTTGTAGTTGTCATTGTTGTTTAGCAGGCCTGGGCTGGGTTTGAACCCACCAGCCCCAGTATATGTGGCCAGTGCCCTGCCCACTGAGCTACTGGCGCCAAACCAGAGAGATGGCCTTTTTAAACAACTCATATGGCTGTCTGGACCTCTGTATTAAAAAGAATGTGAAACAGCAACCAAGCTAGTGGGTAAGAATTCTGCTTGAGAATGACATCTGTCCACTCTTTGAAAGAAAGGCAGTGCCCACGTGCTGAGAGCAGAATGGCTAGAGTCAACATACACTAAGCCCTGGAAAGACGTATTTATGTGGGATTTGGAATGCCATTTTCTGTCATGTACCTTGAAAAATCTAGAAAGTTTAACAAGATAGGGAGATAATAGTGCAAATTTTTAGAAATGAGGGAATTAACAACCCTAACATGTATGGTCTTTCATTTCTGGTCAGTTTCCACTTCCTCTTGCATGTCCTCATAAGGAAATCTATCTATCCTTCCATTAAATTTTCTTTCTTGGCTTCTTCTAGTCATCTAATTTCTGTTTTTTTCAGCTCAACAATCCCTAAGAGGTCTATGTGTCATGGGGCATATTTCAATCCCGTGTCATTCAATTCAACCAATGTTTACTGAATGCCTATTTTGCCTCTTACATGAATATAATGTGGGATTGGTTTTGAATCTGGCCTATGAGAATCTCTGGAAAATACAAAGGGAATGGCAGGCATAGATGATGATGCAACATGAATAAATGAAACCACGTGATGTACAGTTTTTTGTTCCTCCCACCCGGGTTGTACATTTTGAGTTTTCTTTAACGTTCTGTCCAATTGGGTGCTAATGGGCCCAAGATGTGAGTGGTGGTGCTGAGACACAGCCCCTCAAATTGTCTCCTGTGCAAACCCAGGAGCAGGAGGAAATTTGACTCAGGAAATGACAGCCAGCAGCCGGGCTCTCTGATGGTGAAGAACACTATCCAGGGAAGCCCTTTAATTAAGCAAGATTTTTTTTTTTTAATTTGTTCAGAAAATACCACCTTAATCTCTGAAGAAAATAAACCTCATTTAAAGTCCTGAGTTGACTCTCTGTCTATAATGAATGAGAGATAGGCTTTTATCTCACAAAAACCATTACCAGGACACAACCAATTAAAAAATTTACCAAAATCCCCATCCCAAATTAGAGTGCTTATCTCTAAGCAAAGGCCGGGGGGAATAATAAACAAAAATACAGTTTTTATTTGTGCTCTGAGTACGAGGTCCCAAACAAAGGAAACACACATCAACACAAAATTTGAGGCAGAAACTCTTTTCATTGGCCATGAACAGCCAGACTTTCTCTTCTGGGTTATCTGTGCTTAAATAATCCAATCAGTTTGATCTCAGATGATGGAGAAAACGCAAGTGCACATCTTTTGGAGTGGCTGTTTCCAGGTATCTTGAAAAATCACAATATTATCCCTAAGAACATCTACATGGTATTTTCTTCAGCATTCCCACCATTATAATGGAAACGCCAAGGCCAAAGGTGGGGTAGGAGTAGCCGACTAGCTTTTCATTATTCACCATCATAACAGTGGAAATATATGGATACATACAGCGGGTGCCAAAAAACCTTAAGAAAGGAAAAAACAATTAAAATTGTAATGCTCAAGTCATGTTTTACTTCTGCAGTTACAAGAGATACAAGATCCAGTGTGCAAGATAACAAATGTTATTGATATGTATTATGACAATTTTAATAGAGTTTTTTCCTTTCTTCAAGTGTATATGTATTTTTTTTTTGCCCTCTGTGTATATAGCCTATGTGTGTTCTCCTCTGTGTGCGCCTTTTTTTTCTACACACAGTTCTACGCACTTTATGGAAATACTGAAAGCAATGTGTGGTTTAGACTATTTTATGTTGTAAATAATTCAAAGTGGCTCTGAATCAGAGAGAGCAAAACATGAGGGTCGCATATGAGCTGCTGCTGCTGCTGCTGGCAAAGCATTACTTTCTGTACATGGGATGTAGCACGAGAGTCTGGCCCGGAGGTGCCAAAGTTGTGGACGACTCTTACTTCAGCAGGTCTTCTTGGCTCTGGACAGCTCAAGGAATGTGCTAATGGCGGTTCCTGCTCCCTTTGGAACAGGGCACAGCAATGGGTCCACTTACCAACTACTTTAGTGAAAAGCAGTAACAATAAATAAGAGACAACACCGTGATTTATCCTCACCAGTGACTCTTCTATAAAGATAGCAATTGCTAAAATCTTTAGTGCTTTACTTTAAGCATTGGAATAGAGGGTGACTAAAAGTTTAAATCAGTAACTCTAGAGTATAATTCCTCTGTTTCTTAGAAAGACTGCTCCACTGTACACGTGGCTTTCTTTCTGCTGTTCGCATCGTTGGCTCAAGATGCAGCCATTGATTACGTCCTTACTGCCAGGCCTGCCCCTAATATTTCCAGGCTAGGGGCAAGAGTACAAATAGAAGGCCATATCCCAAATGTCTAACTATTTAACAGTTATAAATCAAGCTAACGAGCTGATAAAAGAAACAGATTCTATCCTCCTACCTTGATAAATTTGCCTAAGTGACTCAGGGGTCTGGGTTAAGTTTGGGATTTTTGGATTCTTTAGAATTCTGTGGCAGAGCATTCTACCTGTACCCTACTATCTCTTCATTTCCATGACTAATGTATACCCAAAAGGGGAGTCCCACATTCGTGCATGTGGACATCCTGACCCACACGTCCACACTTCATCCAACTCCCCCAAATAGACTCCTCAGTCATCCCTCTGACTCGGAGCCCAGGCCCCTTGATGCTGCTCTCCCCCCTTGGAGGGACAGCCATGGGAACAGGCTTGCACAGGCCCTGAAACCAGGCTCGGAGCCACTGGGACATAGAAGTTCAGGGTTTGAGGCCTGCAACAGGCTCCCTACAATCGCAAAGTGTGTGCTGTCAAGCAAGTTGCACAACTAGAACTTAATCCCACTGTGGAGACCTAACCCCAGGGTCATCCCAACCAAGGGCCAAGGAAGCTGGGGTGTCTCTACAGCTGCTCCCCCAGCCATCAGTTGGGGATGGTTCCCAGAAGACATCAATTCCCTGGCCCTTCTGGCCTGCTCTGTGCATGGGCAGAGTGGGGGCTGATGGCCAAAGAAACCTTTTAAGCAGAGTCACAGGTGTTGTTTGCTGGAAATTTGGTTGATGCACAAGAAAAGAGTCAGTACAAAGGGGATGTGGACAACACTGGCAGCGGCTGCTGCAGCCTGTCTCTGACATCCTTAGATCCACTCCCGCCCATGTGAAGTGGACCCCAACTGTCACAGATTATTCACAGTGGTGTTAAAATAATAATAACAAGGAGAGTTAGTGAGTTATCGAGACCAGCTATGGTCCCCAGTACTGTGCTTGGCCTCAAGGCTGTAACTGACGTTCTTCATTTCTTCTATTACCCAGATTCACTGCCAGGTTCGGCCACACTTCTGCTGGTCCAGGCTGCTTGCCTGGCTGGTCGCCCAGACCTTCATCACTGTGGAATCCAAACTTCTGGTTGCCCACCGTGATTGCTGAAATGGGTCATTTGTGATTGTCAGCAGGTACAGGGAGCACCAAGCAGCGTCCCAGGGAGTCCCTGAATTTCAGATATTCTCCTCCCTGACCACATTTTGTAGCAGCAAGACTATTTTTTTGAAAGCTGTTCATGGTGAATTACTGCCTCCAGTATCGTAATATCTTTCTTGGCCTGCTTACCTGCTATCCAGAGGAGCCCAAAGTGAGCAGTCAGCACAGATGTATTGGGAGCCTTGAACGTGTAGCGCTCCCACCTCGGGAAGCAGAACCTCTACCCCAGTGAAGGCAGAAGTGCTGGGGTGGGAAACACAGTCAGTTACCGGGAGTGACAGTGAGTGGGGCGCCTTCTACTCACCTCTCTCCCAACCCTGGATCCCAGATCCGCGTATTCTACTCATCAGTGACAACACCACACAATGGCCACGACTCAATGTACCATCCCGGGGGACAAAAGTACAGAAGTGACACAAGGTGATCTTTCACTTTGTCAGAGGACTCTTAGTTGTCAGCAACAAAAACATCTCCCATTCAAGCCACAACATCAAAAATCATTACAGTATGTTCAGAAATGGCACAGCCAGGAAAAATGCCCAGTCCCCACCATGAAACTCCCTAACTAGACGCAGGTGCTAGGACTTATGTAGCTGATCCCAGGACCAGCACCACTGCTGTCCCCAAATTAAGTGCCTCTGCCACTAACTCACCAGAAAATGGATTCTGCAAAGCTCCTCACGCTGTTGCCTCTGAAATGAAGTCTTAATCAGTTGATCAAATCAGCAGTGCCTAGGTCACTTGCTTTGGCTGTACCTGCAGGAGATCCTGGGAAAATAACTATTGCCTTGCTCATGGGGAAACAAGAGTTATAAAATGGGAAATTCTCCACACTTAAGAAAGTTATTCAAAAGATTACAGGTCGGGTGCCATGGCTCACGCCTATAATCCCAGCCCTCTGGGAAGCCAAGGCAGGTAGACTGCTTGCACTCAGGAGTTGAAGACCAGCCTGAGCAAGAGTGAGACACTATCTCTAAGAAATAGCCAAGCATTATGGCAGGCACCTGTAGTCCAATTACTCAGGAGGATGAGGCAAGAGGATCACTTGAACCCAAGAGTCTCGAGGTTGCTGTGAGCTATGATGTCCCACACTCTAGTGAGGGCAACAAAGTAAAACTCTGTTTCCAAAAAAAAAAAAAAAAAGATTCTAGTTGGCCAGAAACATGCAAATATTCATGCTATCACCCAGAGGGCTTATTCCCCAGCCCTCCCTGATATCTAAGCGATTAATAACCTAATTTGGCAAAAGATTGCCAACCACCCTCCAGGAACATTCTCTCTTCCTTTGTCATCCTGGGTAGAGTGCTGTGGTGTGGTAGCTCACAGCAACCTCAAACTCATGGGCTCAAGCGATCCTCCTGCCTCAGCCTCCCAAGTAGCTGGGACTACAGGCACCTGCCACAATGCCCAGCTATTTTTAGAGATGAGGGCTCACTCTGGCTCCTTTCTTCCCCGCAGCAATGGAACTTTCTCCAATTTTATCTGGACTTGTAGCCACCCCTGTAGAGTCTGCATTTCTCAGCCTCCTGAGCAGGTATGCAACATTGACTAAATTCTCACCAATAGTATTTATAGTTCCCGGATCTTCTTTTTTTCATTTATTTTTTATTTGTATGGCTTTGTGGGGTACAAGTGCAATTTTGCCCCTCGATACATGGTACTGTGTGAAGTCAGAGCCCTCAGTGCGTCCATCACGAGAACAACACACATTGTCCCCACTAAGCACCTCCCGTCATCCAGACTCCCTCCTACCTCCCACTTTGCCGAGTCTCCATTGCCATCACGGCAGACTCCGCGTCCATGTGTGCACATTATTTAGCTCCCACTTATAAGTGAGCACATGCTGTATTTATCTTTGTGTGTCTGAGTTGTTTTAATTAAGATAATGGCCTTTAGTTCCTTGCTTCTGTGAAAGACACGATTCATTCTTTACCGTGGTGGACTAATATTCCATCATGTACATATATATCATTTTCTTCAACTCCTGGATCTTTTCTTAAAGATGAAGGTCGTAACCTGTCCTTCCTCCTTCCTTCTTCCTCTGGCTTAGAAATGGCAACAACTGGACTTGCTGCTTTAGATACAGATACGGACACAGACATTGATGAGGGCAGAACAAAGCCACAGCCTGGTGTGTAGCCGACCTCACGCAGCAGTGGCTCCTGGGTGACTCACAGAGCAGCCATGCCTATCCAGCCCTATTAGAGCTCCTTTGGACATGAAATAGAAATAACATTTACATTATTTAAGTTAATTATTTAAGTTCTAGCAGCTCGGCCTCCACTCTAATTGATATGCTTAGTCATTCAAGAGACAACACGGGTGTTTTTGTAGCCCTTGATCTGCCTGAAGCCTGGAAGTAGGCTAAGAGGTGAGTGGTATTCCAGGC
>NW_003852397.1:1999076-2016208 GCF_000181295.1 Otolemur garnettii | reverse complement strand
GAGGGTGGTGGGTTGGAACTCAGCCCCGGCCAAACTGCAACAAAAAAATAGCCAAGTATTGTGGCAGGCAACTGTAGTATCAGCTACTCAGGAGGCTGAGGCAAGCGAATTGCCTAAGCCTAAGAGTTGGAGGTTGCTGTGAGCTGTGATGCCGCAGCACTCTACCAAGGGCAACAAAGTGAGATTCTGTCTCTAAAAAAAAAAAAAACTCTCTCAGAGAAGATGGTCACATTGTTGTCACAGGTGTGTTCCAGTTTAGATTTACTCAGATAAGAACTGCCAAAAGGAGGGGAGTAGGTTGAAATCTGATCCTACATATTTAGGGTGACCAGATTTTAACATCGGTAAGGCGGGACAACATGGCCGGGGGCGGGGCAGGGCAGGGGCCTGACAACAATGCAAACTTTGATAAGCAGTTCTCGATAATCACTTCTCAGCAATTATTTGTTATTATTACAGTTTAACATTATAAAATTAACAAAAATAATATAAAACTCATATTCTGGCAAAATAGCCACATGGCAGCCAAAAACCATATATTCCCTTCCTGTTCTCCCACCCGTTCATGCATGCTTTCTAAAAATCGGGATTTTTTTTTCTTTTTTTTTTTGCAGCTTTGGCCTGGGCCAGGCTCGAACCCACCACCCCCAGTATGTGGGGCCAGTGCCCTACTCCTTGAGCCACAGGCACTGCCCAAAAAATCGGGATTTTTTTAAAACGCCGCAGGATGTGGGACAAATTGTTCAAAAGCGGGACTGTCCCGCCAAAAGCGGGACGTCTGATCACCCTATACATATTTCCCCCAAAATATATAACTTGTTTAGGCAGAATGCTTATAAAGATGGGGTGACTGGTTTACATTTGAAGCCTTTTAGAGAAGAACCCTTCCTACAATATTTCAATGGATGCTAACCAAGAGCTCTCCACCCGTGGGAAGGGACACACCTTGCTTAGACAAGGCTAGCCCTTAGACTGTGGAAGGAAGTCCCGTGCATCACAGGGGCACATGGTGCTGAATGAGTGGGGAAGCCCCAAGGTTAGGGGTTGAGGAGGATAAAGGAACTAGGACAGAAGAGGAGCTTCTAGCAGTGACTGTACTGTGATAACTGTGACTCTGTCTAGCCACTCCTTACATCTCACCCCCATCCATCCATCCATTCATTAACTTCAGTGGTGGTCACTGAGCACCCACCATGTACCAGCTGCTGTGAGCCATGAATGAAACCATAGTAATGGCAGGAGATATAAGTGACAAGGGAGCTCCCATACATAGGATAGTCGGGAAGGCTTTCTGAGGGGGATGAAATCTGAACAAAGACCCAAACAAAAAGAGGAAGGCTTATAGTTATATATCTGGGAGGTCTGGGCACAGGGAGCACACAGGACAAAGGCTCTTAGAAGGAGTTAACCTGGCAGATTTGAGGATTAGAAAGGAAGGTGGTATGGCCAGAGGGTGGCAGGGTAAGAGCAAAGTTATTGGAGATGCAAGTAGGGGAGCTGGGGCTAGGTGACACAGGTCTCAGAGGTTATGATAAAGGACCCAGCAGACCATTCCTGGGCCACCGGGCACTCACTCAAAGTCCCCTATGGTGCCCAGCGTAGTGTTTTAATACTCTACACAGTGTCCAAAGAAACTGGAATGAACTCCAGGTATCTCTGGAATAAACTGTAAATGGGCACATTAGGTACACCCAGCCATGAACAATGTTTACATAATGTTTACTTAGAGATTGTGGCAATTCTCTGCCCAAATAAGCTTGTCTTTGGCAATCACCCAGTTACATATGCTGCAACAAAAGAATGATTGTTTTTATTCCTGTATAACCAACTGATCTCGCAACTTGGAAGGCAACTGCTTAACATGATAAATGGCCAAAATGTCCTGGAATAGAAGTGGAACGAGTGTATTTTGCTCATCATTTTGTCAGATTCAATGGAAGCAGCATTTGTTGGGCCATCTCCTGCTGCAGAGTCCTGAGACAATCACCCAGGAGATGCAAAGGAATGGCACCTGTAGGAAAGATTCCATATTTGGGTAGCAAAAGTTTCACACCCAGATCCTCTAAGGAAAACTGAAATGGCATCCTGTAGTTTAGAAATGTTTTTCACTGTATATTCACGCATCCTTTATGTTAACCCTTCTCTCTTTGTCTTGTTTTAAGGAAGATGTTTAAATGAGGGGGTTTTCTTTTTTCCTCAGGCAAAATCGGCCTTTGACTCAAGGTTAGATTAAGATACTCTATAAAGGATTGGAGGGCTCTAACAGGAAGCCCAAGAAAAAAGAGAACCTTGCTGAAGGATCCAACCCCAGGAGGGCAGGGTGGGCTGGGGAGGGGGCAGGGGGAGGAAGGTCAGGAGAGAAGCAGATGAAGGAGACCTGGAAGTGACTATTATTTCAAGAGATGGCCTGATAAGCTGATTGTAGAGCGTGGAGCTTGGTCAGTGACCTCTCACTGGACTCAGGTTACATTTGCTGTCACTGTTCAGTCATCACAGAGCTAGTCTTATCCTTGCGAGAGACGTAAGCAAGGTATAGTTCAACCGAGATCACGTCTGCAATAGCACGAGGGTTTCCTCTGCTCTGGGTGACATCCACATAGGGATTTAAGACAGCTGTGCTTTCTAGGTACCTACCACCTGCTACGCTAAGCAGGGTGCTGTGGTTCCCAATCTCAGCAAAATAGTGGTGGATGCTCAAATAGAGAGAGGGAGGGTGATTGTTGCAGGGGGTGGGAAAAGCATTTTGAAGAGGACAGAAAAGGAATATATACGGGGTGACTTCTATTTCATTAAAACCATGCCTTAGAGATTTTACTATCTTTACATATGATTTTATAGTAGTCTTACAAATACGTATTCTTGAGTAGTTCTATTTTTAAGACTTTCTTTTTTAAAGACTTTCTTCATTTTGTTTTCCTTTTCCCCCAGGAGAGATGCCATCTCTTATTTTTAAATTTTCTTTTAAATAATTTAATTTTATAGTGCCCTCAAGACCAAAAATATGTCAGTTTAGTGGGGCAAGATGTTTAATTGCTTCAGAACATTCACATTTTGAAAAATAAACATGTTTCCTTTTCTCCTTGGTCAATTTGGCAGCATAAAGTGACTTATTTGTGGCTGTTATTTGTCTCTACAATTTCCCTTAATAATAGGTTTCACCGTCTTTATATTCATGAAGCATTTCCTTATGTCTGGACCAAATCCCTTTTTGCTCTAATTTGAGGCCAGTGACTCTGTGGAGTTGCTCACAATTGTCTATTGGATAGACAAACACTTGGAGTTTGTTTTGAAAACTCACTGCAGCCTTCTCTAGGCTAGAATAAACAATCCCCAGCTTCCACAGCCCTCCTTAATGACATTATAATACACTCATGAAAACGTGCTTATATACGAAGTTGGACATAGTTCAACAATCTCACGACTAGTTGAGAAAAACGAAATACAAAATTGACTTAATTCTGGTCTCTCTTGTAGTTGAATGATACTTTAAGTTACAAAGTATTTTTCATAAACAATGGCCCATTATTCCTCAATAATAAATCTGTGAGGTGAGGTCACTAACTCCTGGACCATATTACCAGTAAGTGGGACCCAAGCCTCACTCTTCTGAGACACAGACCAGAGGGATTTCCACTACTCAGCAGCTATCTGCACAGCTCTGTGCTTAGTGTTGCAAAAGATGTACTATAACTACATGCTATATAAAAAGAATATATGAGGGGGGTCTTCAAAAAATTCATGGAAAATATGTATTGTGAAAATAGTATGCATGTGCAATCAAAATTGTTTTGCACCAAAATAAACTCACAGTATCTTGTTATAACATGTCTGAATGAAATCTAGTTTGAGGCACTAAAAAGGATAAGACATCAGTTTGAAAAGAGCCCCTGCCAGAGCAACATGAATTCTGTTAAAATCAAAACAAGAATAAACGTTTATGGTGACTCTTGGGTGGAAGAATGGTGAAATCGTCAACACTTGAGAGTAAGTCTTGAGAGATAATGTCCCAAACAAATCAGCAATTTACAAATGGATAACTTATTTTAAGAAGGAATGAGATGGCCAGGCGTATCATCTCACACCTGTAATGCCAGCACTTTGGGAGGCCAAGGCAGGAGGATCTCTTGAGCTCAGGAATTTAAGACTGGCCTGAGGAAGAAAAAGACCCCCCACACACACAAAAAAAGAAAAATTAGCCAGGCATGATGGGGCAGGCCAGTAGTCCTAGTTACTCGGAAGGCTGAGGCAGGAGAATTGCTTGAGCCCAAGAGATTGAGAGTTCAAGGCTGCAGTGAGTTACAACAGTGAGGCCACTGCCCTCCTGCCTGGGGGAAAGAGAGAGATCCTGTCTCAAAAAAAAGAGAAAAAAAAAAAAGTCATGACATTTGAGATGCTCAACAGATTTTGTTTCTCAGCTCTCTGGAGGGTCAAAGAACAATAACATCTGCTTATTATGAGAGTTTTTTGAGAAAGCTAATTAAACCTTCAGCAGAAAACACCCAGGAAAGCTTCACCAAGGAGTCCTTCTCCACCACGTCAACGCTGCTGCTCGTACCTCTCATCAGACGAAGGCAATTCTGTGAGGGTTTCAATAGGAAATCACTGGACACCCATGTTAAGGTCCTGCTTTGGCTCCTTCTAACTTCTTTTTATTTCCTAATCTTTAAAAAAACCTTTAGTGTAACGCATTCTTCTTAGTAAAACATCACACGGACACAGAAGCAAGAATCCAATGTAGCCAATTCTAATAGGAAGGCAGGAGATGAGCGAACACAAGGAGGGTTACAGTGTATGGCACGCTCTTAGCGACGGGATGCAATTATAAGAGGGGCTTTGACAAATGCGATCAATGTAACCTAATTCTTTGTACTCTCAACGAATCCCAAACCATAAAAATAAATAAATAAAATCTTTAACGTGCTCCCATTTTTCTTCAGTTAATCACGTTAAACGGGTTGTATTGACATCACTAAATTCTCAGGGCCCCCAGTTCTGTAGGGATAGACTAAATTGCTTACACAAGTGTCTTGAGCTTGATGCAGCTTCTGTTAAGAAAGTTTATATATTTTTATTTTTATCTTTTAAACATTTGGAAGTCCCCTACTATGAGTAATTAATGCCGGCAGACCTGCTCATCGGGGTAAAGCAAAAGGTCTTGGGAAGGAAGTGGGATGAGTTGAGTTCTGAGTGTTAAGTAGGGGTTGAGTCTGCGGAGAAGAAAGTTCAGAGCATCCCCAGTACAGGGGACCTGCCTATGGGAAGGCATGGTTTGTAGGATCATTGCGCCGTAAGTTTGTCTGTTCTTAAAGTAGAGGGCATATTTTGGGAGGTGATAAAAGTTTATGATTAAAGAACTAGAGCTGCAGAGTCCCAGAGCCCTGGGTTGAAATCCTGGTTTCACAACACACTAACTTTGTGGTCCAGGGCAATCCTTCACCTCTTCTGGCTTCATTTTCTCATCTGTAACATGTTTAAATGTAAGAATTGATGTAAACATGCAATAAACTTCAGCTATTATGGCACCAAAGAAACTACTAACGTGCAGCACCAAGTAAGAATAAGGGGTACGTATGGGTGTTCCTAGATCGTCTCAGAGCATCTTACATCTCTAGGCTGTGCCGTGATTCCAGAACAGTCTTATCCTCACCACCCAGTTCCTCGTGCTAATGCATAAGATCATTCCAATTTCCACTATCATTGAAATGGTAAAGAAAGAAGCATGATTTTGTGGGCAAATGACTTTATCCTTTCCACAGAGATAACTTTAGTTCTCACTGTTGAATATTAGTGAGTTCAATGAGCCTAATCACACGCATGCAGGCACACACACACAAACTAATAGGATTCAAAAATATAATTGGCCTAAACTGTCATTTGCTTTCTTTCTTAGAATGAAAGTTCTAAATACATGTTGTGCATGGTTTGCATTTTCCTTCCATCAGGATGACTATTTCTGTAAACATTCACCTTTCGTTTGTGTCCCCAATCCTGAACCAGACCTAAAGGAACACAGCTGGAATGACAGTTCATCCACAGGGGCTTGAGTCTAACCCTGAGGACTCCCAAGGAAATGTGTCACACCTGTGACAGCCTGCTCTGGACAAAAAGAAAAATTAAATGACCAGTTTAGGGGACCGTGGAGCCGGCTTGTGTTGGAGAAGTGAGAGAGGCAAGCATATGCCGCTGTGAGGTTGATGGGCATTCAGCATGAATTATTACATTTAATCCCCTGTGTTATCTGGAATAGCAGGTCTGCCTGTTAACTTGGAGAGAGGCAAGAAAAGAAAAGAAAACTAGTTAAGGTGGCACGTGCTTGCTCATCTTCTGCCATCCAACTTTCTGTTCTTCATCTTACCTGCACTAAGGGCTTCCCCTGCTACAGACACCATCAATCCACACTGAGAGTTTCAGTACGAAGTTCTCGTGACCTCTACCATGTCCATGAGCAATCTCCTTACTGCAGCTAACGTGGGCTCATACTTGTCCCAGGCTGGTCTGTTGTAGGCTTCCCCTACAAAAGTATTACACTTCCCCTATCTAAGTATTACACTTTTATTTCCGAAATGCCTCAAGACAACAGAACTCAAACACTTGACCTGATTTAAAGAAAAGCAACACACCCCTGCATACTTTTAAAAGTCAAGTCATGACTCAGTCTATCCAGTAGACTGGAGATCTTCAGAAAGGAGGAGCTCCACGCCTCAACCCCAAAAAACAGATGTTAGAAATAGTTCAAGAAAGAGAAATTCAATTATAAAATTGTACGATATAAAACTTCAAAAGTTCTGAAAGGACTCGAATGATTTTTTTCATTCATTCTTCTTTTGTACAAGAGTAAGAATCAAACCACTTACATCAAAGAAAATGAAATCGTCTTGCTTTGTTTTCAAGATTTTCACTCTGTCAGAGGATACAACTCTGTAAATTTTCTTGGCAATCCATTCTAAAGTTGAACAGTTCTCCTGTCTGGAATGTATTCTGGTATAACCTAGTTTGAATCCATGTATTCATTTATACTCTTAGTAGAAATGTAGAAAATCTGCTTTTAAACTTTATTGAGAGGATGTTTAGATCCCTGAAGACCTTTATCACTGTTTATCTTTGCTACATTTGCTACTTCTAAATCTAGAAAATCTGATACATGTTTTGGTAAGATTTGTGGCAACAGTCATGCCTTACAGTGTCTCATCTGGACCCACGCGTACCGTGTGCGTGAGTGTGTATGTGTGTGTTGCTCTTTTAAAAACAGAATTACTACAGAACCCCATCTGCGTGGGACATCTAGAATTCTTGCCAAATTCCCTTTTTTTCAAATCTAATAATCCAAGTCCCATTGAATTTTATTTCAAAATTCATTTATAATCTTCAAAACAAACTATTAAAGAAGCAAGAACCACCCTGGTCCTCATATGTAGCTATGTATCTAGGGCGATTTAGAGTCAAGTTTCCTAATAACTGAGAATAAGTAAATGAGCTTTTTGTTTATTTCCTCCTAATGTTAGGATTCTGTGAGACGGAACCAAATATACCATCAGACATCTGCCTGTCTAATCGGTTTGCAGCCCTGACAGAGGCTCTGCGGACCAGATGAGTTCCAGGGTCATCCTTGCACGGGGCCATGCTGATCTTCTCTGCATCGTTCCGATTTTATGGATGTGCTGCCAAAGTGAGCACAAGTGGACAGACGAGCAATGAGTTTTGTGACCGGCTTGAAATGTGCACGGGTGGGACTTATCTCAGGAGTGCAAGTCGAATATTGACTGACAATTTACAGGGTTCCCATTCACCCAGGTGGAGTTCAAAGGTGGCTTTCTGGTGGTTTTCCCCAAATGAAGTGTCAAAAATACTCAGATATAATTGAACAGAATATATTCATCATTCAAGTTATGTCCCATTACAGACATACTATCTATAGTGCACTTTAAAAATTTTTAATAAATCCTGTAATTGTTTTATGAAAATCACAATTACAGCATTGCTTATGTATTAAAAGCGTTAATTTATTAACCATCAATATTTACAATATACTACAATTTTTATAGCCCTAATATAAGATTGGGACATGGTCTGGTCTCCCTACCTTTGGGAGGCCCCATACATGTAAAATCCCATCTTGGCTTCTGAGCCTTTCAGTAAGCACCCACAAGTCCCCATGTGTGGCACTGAGCCAATGTCCTAAAGAAGCAAGATCTGCCTTTAGTGACCTGATGCTTTGATGGCCTTTGATCAGGCCATTGTACCAGAGCAGCCAAGATACAAAGCAAGACGTGGCCTTTCAGTAACCTTCCTTTCTTGTGTGAGAGTGAGACAAGTTAATTGGGCTTGACAGTACAGATGACCCTTTCAAGTCAGGTAAAATGAGCCTGTTGTGCTTATCACAGGTAGATAACCATTAATATTGCTTATACTGTCTTTGGGAAGAGAAAGGGGCTTGTTTGTTTTAAATGTTTTTCAAGGAAGGCAACAAAGATTCCCAGGAAGGGTTGCTGGCCAGCTCCATCTAAGGAGACAATAGAGCCATTGGTAGGGTTCAAGACACATTGAAAGGCAGAGAACACACTCCCATTGATAAATTATTATTATTGATAACCTCTTCTTTGTCCTTTATTCCACATAATTGTCACAGTTCAGACTGCTGGACCTAGTGGGCTCACTTTAGATCTGTGTTTAGAAAGTTATATCCGAAAAGGGAGTCTTTTTGTGTATTAGCAGTGATGCAACATCCCAGGGATCTGACCTGAGATTGTTTATCCTTTATTCAGCATTTTGTTTTCCTCACAATACATTCTGGGGAAATTTTTCCCTTTTTATTAGTTGGATTCTTTTTATGATCAACACCAATGACCATTCATGTATTCCCTGAGGGAGAGGGAGATTTCTCCAGCGCCAAAAAAAAAAAAAAATCATTCCCTTTTCTCATTAGGCAAAGTTTCCAGGGTGCAACGCCATCCACTCTTATTCCCTGTAAAGCCCCCCAAAAACTACAGGCTGCTCTCTAGGAATCAAAGGCCCTTAGAGATAGTGTGACTACCTCAAAGGTAGCTGACTGTTCCAGTTTCAGCAGTTCAGAATCTACTTTAGAAAGAAAGGGTGAGAGGGAGAAGAAGAGGGAGGGAGGTAGTAGGACTAAGGAGTTCTTAGGCCCCTGCAGTGGGCTCTGCTCCCTGCGCACACAGCCCTGGATGTAAGACCATGACCTGTGGACTGACGTCTCGTGTATCATGTCAGTAAACAGAGATTTGCAAATTACTCTGAGGTTTACTAGTGATGTGAGAAATCTGAGTCTTGTTGCCTAGCACTAATGGAATTTCATCATCAATAGTGTTAGCGGGGTCCAGGAGAGAGGTTTGTCCATGGGTCGTTCTAAGCTTTGTCAGTGGCAGCATTTCTTTTGGAGAACACCTTGAGAATGAATATCCAATACCAGATGACGTAATAATCCTATGTTTTAAAACATATCTTAATAATTCAAGAGGAGAAAATTATATTGTTGGAAAGAATCTTTAAACAAAAAGATATGCTTAGACCAGTAGCACACCATCCCAAACTGGAAAGAATCTAATTTTTCAAAAATGGAGGCCAACTGAGTAGTGAAGTGCCAATGCCGTGGAATGTTAACAACCCTGAAAATAGTAAGTGTGGACGTGGAAAAATATTTAAGACATATAAAGTAAAAAGAATTAAAATTCTATATATACAGAAGATCACTGTCATGAAATAATTTTTATGTATATAAAAAGGTGTTATAAATAAATAAAATGCATTTGATAGGGTTTCTGTCCTTTAGAAATTTCTAACATAATACTTCAAAACACAACAAACTGGCTCAGCGCCCGTAGCTCAGTGAGCAGGGCCCTGGCCACATACACCGAGGCTGATGGGTTTGAGCCCAGCCCAGGCCTGCTAAACAACAATGACAACTACAACCAAAAAATAGCAAAGTGTTGTGGTGGGCACCTGTAGTCCCAGCTACTTGGGAGGGGAGGCAGGAGAATCACTTGAGCCCAAGAGTTTGAGGTTGCTGTGAGCTGTAACGCCACAGCATTCTACAGAGGGTGACATAGTGAGACTCTGTCTCAAAAAACAAACATACAAAAAAATAACAAATTGTGGTATAAGTACACCATGGAATACTATTCAGCCATTAAAAATACAGAGACTTTACATCTTTTGTATTAACCTGGATGGAGTTGAAACCCATTTTTTTTTTTTTTACGGAGCCTCAAGCTATCCCCCTGGGTAGAGTGCCATGGCATCACAGCTCACAGCAACCTCCAACTTCTGGGCTCAAACGAGTCTCCTGCCTCAGCCTCCCAAGTGCTGGGACCACAGGCACCCACCACAACGCCCGGCCATTTTTTGGTTGCAGCCATTATTGTTGTTTGGCGGGCCCGGGCTGGGGATTCGAACCCGCCACCTTAGGTGTATGTGGCTGGTGCCTTAGCTGCTTGAGCCACAGGCGCCGAGCCGAAACCCATTTTCTTAGTAAAGTATTACAAGAATGGAAAAGCAAGAATCCAATGTACTCAATTCTAATAGGAAGCCAGTAGATGATCTAATACACGCTCACATCAGAGAAAAACTCCAATCAGTTCAAGGTGGGGGGGCAGGGGGACAAGGGAGCGGGGAGAGGGGAGAAGAGAGGAGGATGGGCGAGCTCCCACTTAACTGGCACAATATTAGGGTGTATGGCACACCTCTTGGGGGTGGGACACAATTATAAGAGGGACTTTACCTGACCAGTGCAAACATTGTAACCTAATTCTTTGTACCCTCAATTAGCCTGAAACAAACAAACAAACAAACAAAAAAAACTTTAAAACTGGTTTAATCAAAACTAATTTATAATAAAATTACTTCATGTTCAGTAAATGAGTGATTGTTGGCAGGGGTACCTTTCTTTATATCATCCTATAGATAAGGATGCTATTAGGAGGTTTGTTTAGGCACCAAACTTATTTCATAGATATTCTTTCATGATCAAAGGTATTAAGTGTGCTGCACTTGATACATTTGAAAAGAGCAAAACTTTAGAATCCAAGTCTTTCTTTCCGGGCATCATCAGTGGATAAAATTTTTATTTATCATCTAAAAAATAAAAACAGAATTACCATGTATAGTTTCAGAAAAATAGTGAAAGTATATTGTATAAACAGAACCAATTTACACTCATTTTGAAAATCAGTTCAAGAGCTTTTGTTGTTGGCTCGGTGCCTGTGGCTCAAGTGGCTAGGGTGCCAGCCACATACACCTAAGGTGGCAGGTTCGAATCCAGCCCGGGCCTGCCAAAAACAACAATGATGGCTGCAACCAAAAAATAGCAAGGTGCTGTGGCGGGCACCTGTGGTCCCAGCTGCTTGGGAGGCTGAGGCAGGAGACTCGCTTGAGCCCAGGAGTTGGGGGTTGCTGTGAGCTGTGATGCCATGGCACTCTACCCAGGGGGACAGCTTGAGGCTCTGTCTCAAAGAAAAAAGAGCTTTTGCTGCAACTTTAATAAACTAATAAAAATACTCTGAGTAGGGCATAATTTTATAAGCAAAACAAAAATTGGTTTTTTAAAGTTCTACACGTGACAAATGTGTTTGGATGATGTTTACTTCTTTGTTGTCTATGGAAGTCCAGCCTTTGGTATCAGAAGCTCCTTGGAAATCAAATAATTTGCTTTTCTATCATTTAAATATACCCCCACATACCTCCAGCACCTACCGCACGATCGGTGTCTAATAAATATTTGCTCAATTAACTAACAAATGAACAAACCAAACCAAATTTTAAATAAATCTTCTCCCCCTTTTAATTTCTATATCCTATGTTATATTAGAGTATGTTTAATAAACTAACACTACCATCTTTGACAGAAAGCCAAAAAGAATACAACATTCATTAGTAGAGTCAATTCTACCGTCAGCAGAGCCGGAGAGGCCCTCTGCTTTTACATCTCAGATACTTCTGGCTTGTTTTAATTTCTGATTATAAAAACCATATGTTACTTCCATAATTTTTTCAAATAAGATTAAAGAAAAGAGTGAATATGTTTTCTTTTGGCATGAACATTCACAGTTTAGGAATTTACTGTTCCTAAAAGGGTGGGGACCAAAGGAAGTTTTGAAGGTGCTGAAGCACAGAGACTTAAACAATTAAACAATGTAAACATTAAGATTCACATAACTAGAACTTAGAAAAATGCCGTTGATCCAGATCTCCCCAGTCCACCACTAAAGCAATTAAAGAGCGTGTTTTCTTCCCCCTTTAAAGCAATAGATGATTTTTACTAGACTGTGGGGGGTGGGAAGGGGGAATCGTGCTGTTTGCACTGCCTAAGGATGAGCACACTTTAAAGGAGTGGAAGCCCTTCTCTTTCCCCCCAGTAATTTTATTCCAGGTTAGTAAGAGCTTCTAAGACTGCTGTCAAAGTTACCTAAGAGTCTCAAATCCATGTCTAAACATTGAGGAGAGTTGACTCCAAAATTCAATTTATAATAACTTCAAAATGAGATAAATCTTCCCATGCCTAAAGATGTGTTAAAAAGAATTATTTAAAATGCAAAAGGATTTTCTTCCAGAGGCTACAGGAAGGCTAGGGGAATGAGAGTAACTTGACAGTGGTGACACCCAACGAACACTACCCCAGTCAAGTGATCAAGGTCAGAGCAACAGTGTTGAGCTAAGTCTTGCCAATAGCTCGTACCCTCAAGACGCTATGATGAGAGGGGCACTTCACGTCTGTGGTCTTTACCCCCTCAAACCAAAAGCCTGGTCTGATCATGGGGAAAACATCAGACAAATCCCAACTGCAGAACATTCTACAAAGTACCTGACCAGCACTCCACCAAAGAGACAAGCAAGTGGATTTCTTCATGCACGCAAGTTCTGTCTGTGAGAAGTAGGCACCAGTCTGTGCGTTAGTATCACTCAAAACTCAAAACTAGTATCACTTCAGATACAGCTCCGAAGATTGGAAGAGGCCTTAGAAATATACTCACCCAAACCCTTCATGAGTTAGGGCAGAGCTCATAGGCAGAGCCAGAAGGTAAACTCAAGGCCCCCAACTCCACACCCTCAATCCGTGAAGATTCCCCCTCCACAAAGTGCCAACTGAACAAAAGGACTCTGAGCTGTCTGCCACTCCGCTCACAGTCTGCCTTGGCTTTTGATTGCTTAATTCCCATGGAAGGATCAGACTCATGGCCAGAAATTTGGTATAATTGCCTGACATTTTCCAATGACTTAAAATTTCAAGTAATCTATACATCAGCATAGCTGGATAGAGTGCTTTTAAAATCACTTACATTTCTTGTTTCTTTGCTTTACAGTTGCTCTGTAACCACGGAGTGTCAGAGCTGGCACCTCTAGACTTCTATTGGCTCAAAATCCGAGCAAGTTTTACATCCTGGAGCATCCCTGAGAGGGAGCACTGACCATACCTTTCAGCCACATGTGTCCGCATCGGTGACCACAGACGGATATTAGAAACAGCACTAGCTTCAGGGAAGGAAGATTCTCTTTTACTTTCCCATCACTTGTTGGAGTAACTGAAAATATCTGATGATGTAACTAAAACACCTCAGTAGAGTGCCCTTCACAGGCAAGGTTACTAGATTTTATAAGAGGTCCCCTCCAGAGCAGAGCAGATCCATTCCAGAGACCAGTTGGGCTTCTTGGCTTCCTTCCAATTCACATTCTGGATAGTCAGTTGTGGTCATTTGAATTGTGGGAATCATTTCTTGTTATTTAATCTAACATTTCAAACAAATCAAAAATAAATCCAGACACTGTTCTATTTCATAAAAATAATGCACAATATCAAATGCTGGATCTAAAGATTGTCTGGATATGTTCACCACAAGCTATATCCAAAATACCAGAACTATCCTGCCATCCAGCAAAGATGTATTCATTCTTCCTGAGAGCTCTTTTTAAAATTGTTTTAGCCTTTGAAAAGGGATGGTAGTGTTCTGAAATGTCATTCTAGAATATCACACCAACACAAAATACAGTTATCCCTCAGTAACCCTGGGAAAGGACCCAAATCTGTGGGTGCTCAAGTCCCTGAAATAAAATGGCATAGTATTTGCATATAACCTAAGCGCATCCCCCTGGATGTTTTAAATCACCTCCAGATTATTTATATACCTAATATAATGCAAATACTATGTAAATAGTTAGTATACTATATTGGTTCTTATTTGTATTATATTTTATTATTGTACTGTTATTTTTTATTGTTTTTTTTTTTCCCCAAATATTTTCAACCCAGGGTTGGTTGAATCCATTGAGGGTGGAACCCGTGGATATGGAGGGCCGATTATAACGTAGTAGATATTTTCAATGAGAAAAAAGCCACTTCAATTGAACATGTTTCCACAATTCCACGCCCTGAAGGAGAGTAGGTAGAGTTGGCTGACTCACTGTAACTCTTATAAAGTAGAAGAATAATCACATTAACTAGGTTCACTCATAGATCAAAGACCAGATATCACAGAGAGTGCATTGAACTGCATATCCAGTGCCTAAGCTTCTTAAATACATCCAGGGAGTCAAGACAGTTTAGGACAGAGAGGGTCCAAGAGTAACCTACTGTATGTGGCCTACCTTCTCTATTTGATGGCACATCTGTCCATCAAATAGAGCTAGATAGCTAGATATATACAGTTAATTCTGTTCCAAAGTGAATAATGAGCTCCTTGTAGGTGGAAGAAAAACTTCTCCTATATTATGTGATAAGTTACCTTCAAAAAGGATTTCGTCATTAGACATTTCCTTTCAAAAGTATAATATTTTAATTTTTGTGATATGCCCCAGTGATTTAAACAATAACATTATCAACTTTGCTACATAGAGAGAGTCTAGTAGTTCAGGAGAGTAATTTGAAAGCAAACATACCATGTCCTTCTAATGTGCAATTTATGTTTTTCCGATTGTAAAAGGTGGGCATTATAAACAGAAAGGGTAATACCTGAACAGGTAGACCACCACAGTGTTCCACATTTGAGACCAGCAGAACTTTCTATAACAATACAAGCATACCATGTCTGTGCTGTCCAATCTGGTAGCCACCAGCCAGATGCAGCTACCGAGCAATTGAAATGAGGAACTAAATTTTATGCATATTTGACCTACATTTAAATAGCCATAGGTACCTTGTTGGCCAGTGTAGCTGCAGGCAATGGGTTATATTCTCTCTGGAGGACGTAGGAGGAGGGATGTTGCACATGGACTCCGGTAAGAGCTAGTTTAGGTACAAAATTACACATGTGAAGTTTGGAGAGTAGAAGGCTTTCTGCCAGTCATTTCACCATTAAATCTCTTCAGCTGGAAATGGAAATTTTTGACTCATCTGAAAAGGATGTACATACTTACAGAAAAGCTTAAGAGTATTTTTGAGATTTTTGTATGAATTATATGTTCCTAGCCAACCAACAAGACTGTATCTTTTATTTTTTCAGCCTTCCTTGGTCTATCATAGGTGATTCTGTAATGTTGACAATTGACTTGATGGTGGTTGATCTAAACTAACACACTTCTTTTAATATAAAGAATTTTATAATTGACCTGCTATTTATTTTGTATTGCTCTTATTTTGTCATCAAAATTATATTACATGTATAACTAAAAAAAAAAAAAAGAATTTATAAAGATTCAAGCACTGTCAATAAGAAATAATGTAATGAAATCTCCTCATCAAAGGATCTGATTATCTTAGTCACTTAATATTCTGTGTTCACATCAAGTTCTCGTGTGTCTATACTAAGCCTCTTTTTCTCATATGAAGGCCAAGAAGAGATGTCAAGGAGACAGTTGAATGTGCAAGTCTGAAACTTGGAAAAGCTTACACCCCCTCGTTAATTTTCATAGAATAACACTCTATTTAAATGTTCACTTTATTAAAATTGTAAGTTGCTTTAAAAGACTCCACCTGCTCCTATCTTCAAGAGTGTCTCTCACAGCATTTTACCCATTTTCCTGTATAATTGCTTTGTTGACAACATGAAATGAAGTGGAATTAAATGGCATAAATCCATTATCCGTATGTATTTTTAAATTTGTGTTCTAGCACAAATTTTTTATTGCAATAAAACCTATGGATAATAGAAATGTCAAAGTTCTAAAACATCTCATTCATTTCAAACTGTTAAAAATTAGAATGATATTAATAAACAAATAAATTTTACTATTATTTATTTTTATTTTTATTTTTTGCAGTTTTTGGCCAGGGCTGGGTTTGAACCTGCCACCTCTGGCATATGGGGCCGGTGCCCTACTCCTTTGAGCCACAGGCGCCACCCTAAATTTTACATTTTTCAAAAGTTCTTTGGAATTCATTTTAACAAGATATGAGCTATGACAAAATGTCAAATATAATATTGTAATGTTGCTATGTATATGAACTTTTTTCTAATATACTTAACATAAAAATACCAAACTATTTGGCAGTGGGACAAACCTTAGTTTAGCAGGTTTTTTCCTTAGTGATTTTTTTTCCTTAAATCTGTATTTAAGTAGGGCTGGTTGGTGACTTTTTCCCTGATCTCTCAAATCTTCCTTTCAGATTCTTCCTTCCTTAGTCTCCTCCACAAATGCATAAAAACATAGTGTCATAATCAATTTTTATCCATTAAAAAAATACCAAATGTTACACAACATTTGAAAAGAAACTCCTAAAGGCATTAGACTATCCTTTCACATCTAAGTTAAAAATAAAGATATAAATAAAGGATCTGTTCTGAATATCACTTAATATGGCAGTTTTAATGCCCTAATCCCTTTGCCCATATTCAAAATCACAGTAAGAAAATACGAAACATTTTAATCTTAAAAGCCCTACTTTTTGATCTCTATGACAACATGTATTCTTTCCATCACAAAGTATCTTTAGGTGGGGAACTTTTCTTTTCTCATCATGTTTAAAAAGAACAAAATTAACCAAATATTCTCTGAAATGTGGAGTTATAAATCAAAGCCAGCTAGCTTTCCCGAGTCTCGACTCAACTAAAAAGTGAGTTTTTGCTGCCCCCTGTTGTCAATAATTGCAAATAAGAAATCTTGTCTACACAAATCACAAATTTCCGTACTTGAAAAAGTCCTTACGAACTCATCCATACTACTTGCTTTATTTTATGCATGGGCTAGAA
>NW_003852397.1:1996924-1998165 GCF_000181295.1 Otolemur garnettii | reverse complement strand
GGCTCAAGCAATCCTCCTGCCTCAGCTTCCTGAGTCTCTGGGACCACAGGGACCTGCCACAGCATCCAGCTAACTTTTCTATTTTTAGTAGAGATGGAGTCTGGCTCTTACTCAGTCTGGTCTTGAACTCTTAAGCTCAAGTAATCCTCCTGCCTTGGCCTCTGAGAGTGCTTGGATTACAGGTGTGAGCCACAGTGCCCCGCTGTGCATGTCAGTTTGAATACTACAAATAGAAGTTTGAAAAGTCGTAGATAATTCTTTTAAGCCCAAGCTGGTAATCATGATAACCTAATCTAAAAGAAAGTTATTTGATATTAAAAAAAATTAATCTCTTTGGATCTTGGCTTCCTCACATGTAAAATGAGCCAATTATTAACCTACCCTTCCCATCTCCCTGATATGTCTGAGAATATGCTTTAACGTGGTAAGAATTACTAAAATGGAAAGGAATGTTTGTTTATTTAGGTCATCCTTTGTCCTTATTGATATGCAGTTAATTATGACCACGTGACTTCCTTTGGCCAATAAAGTATGAACAGAAGTGACACATCACTTCCAGAAAGAAGTTTTAAAAGCCAGTATGTATTTTATACAGCCTCTTCACTCTTAACATGGAACACATATTAGGATGGAGCCTCTGCTGATCTGGATCTGGTCCCTGAGTGACTGACTATACTGAGCCACTCTGGACATACAGAATGAAGGAAAACACAGGTTTGTTGATTTCAGCCACTGAGATTTAAGGATTATTTGTTACCTCCACATTCCCCGGTCTCTCCTGACTGATTCACGGGTCTGACCACATCTTGGATACAAAAGTAAAATGTAAAGAAAACAATCTCAGTCAAATAGAGCTGAATGAAGGAGGGATTCTTGGAAGAGATATTTTTGGTAAAGATATTTTTAAAAATTAAGAGAAGAAGAGGTGGATTACCAATGAAACAACGATTCTATTCATATGGCTAGCTTAATTTGAAATATGGCTAAGAATCAAATGGCTACTAAGAACTATCTAATGTTTTTAGATAATATCAAAATATTAACTTCTCACATATTATAATGCTTACAATGGCTTTAAGCATTCTGTACCTAGATTTCTATGAGGTTTGGAGATTACATAAAACTGTAAATAAAAAAAGTCCTACCATTAAACTTCCTTTTTCCTTTTCTTCTTATTTTGCTTATCATGCCAGGGGAGGTTTCTGAGTCATGAGCACAGACGTATGATTTTTTTTTTTTTT
>NW_003852397.1:1983226-1996786 GCF_000181295.1 Otolemur garnettii | reverse complement strand
ATTTTTTAGATGTGTGAATCTGGACAAAAATGAGACAAACTCAAGGGATTTACACAAATAAGAACAAATTCTTCATCACAAAGTCCCTGACCCTCCTCGCCTCTGCGGAATGTCAGTTTTGAACTTTTGATGAGGAGAGGAATGTTCAGATCGTGATCTTACCACTTTCACCCACACCTTAACAGTGTGATGAAAGATGACCTAGAAGACGTTGCTGAGTGAAAGGATACCTAGCAGGGTGACACAAGTGAAGGGAAGAGCAAATAATAAAGCCTTTGATGGGGAGCCCTGGGATTTTCCAACAGCAAAGAAAACATATCAGTGCTTATTTTAATAAAAGCAGTATCCTCAACTCCCATTAAAAAAGAGAGAGAGAGAGAGAGAAACTCCCTGGAAGAAACCCTGAGAAGAGTGGTTCACGGTGCACTCCAACCCAGACATGGCGAACTTCTTTGCCCTTCCTGAGTGGAATATGAAGAAAGCATTTACACAAAGGAAATATTTTTGTTGGCAGTCACTTCAGAATATGCTGACATCCCTGTTTTTAACAATCAACTGGTCAGTTTGGGTGTGGTTACTCTTTTGAAAGTTTAGTCTTGAGGAAATAGGTCAAGCAAGCCGATGTTGTTGTGTTCTCCTGAGCGTGACTGAATCCTTGCATTCATTACGTGTGTTGCTTTGGAACTGTTGTCTTGCTGACACAGAGTGCCACCTACTGATTCACCAACCAGCATTTCTGGTTACCCCAACCGACCAGCAGGGTTGGCCTCTCTCCTTAAAACAGGTTGAGGGTGCAAGGAGATGGATCAAAGCATGAATTGGTTGAGGAAATACAGGCAGCTAGGATTGAGATAAATAATCCGAGAGGTCCAATATACAATTGCATGCGGGAATTAGAAAATGAGAGACCAGAACTATGCAATACTCAGAGGCCGCCCAACAAAGGACTCTGAGGGAAAGGTGTGAGCAATGGTTCTGATTCACAGCTTACCAGCTCTTCCCTCTATCAGTGCGGCAGAGACTGCAGCCATCCCCTCCCCCCCATCCATTTCCTCTTCTTCCTTGACATAAAACTGGGCTCCATTTCCCAGATTCTCTTGTAGTATAGCCATGTGACTGGGTTCTGACTAGTGGAACGTGAAAGGAATCAATGTGTGCTATGTTCAGACCTGACCTACAAAAGCCACCTACTCACGATGCCCTTCTCCCCTCCTAGCTGTCCAGCCTACGACATTGTGTTAGAGGTAGCACAGCTGCAGGCAGCTGGGTCTCTGCAAGGAGCAGAGGCCACTTTCTCTCTTGGCTATTCTAGGCTGCTGACTTGGAACTACTGAGACCTGTAAGGTGACAAAGAAAGAAACTTTCTGCTCTCCAAGTTCTTGAATGTTTAGGTCTTTGTTATAGCAGCAAAGCCTGTCCTGACTCATAATTTTTATCACATCCATGAGATTATCTAACTCACACCCTACATGAGCTTTTTACTGTAAAACCAGTACACAACTCTACTCCCCTATCAAAAAGGAACACAGGAGACTTGCATAATTCAACCAGTTTCTTCTCCAGCTTCATCTCCCCTCACTCTCACATTGCTCTATAGATTCCAACCACATCACACTCACGTTTTCTCATGTGCCCCTCTTCCTCAGCTCCCAGCATTTCCACAAGATTCTCCCTTCAACATTCTGCACCCCCCTCCTACCCGCCACCTCCAGATCTTTAACTGGTAAATTCTTATTAATTTTTTTAGAACTCAGCTTAGACATTACTATCTTGGGGGATCCTTCTCTATTCCTCCAAGACTAAGTTAGGTGACCTCTGTGCTCCCACAGCACCCTGTCTTATGGGTCCTAACACATTAAATTATAGTTACCTCCTAAAACTGGGCTCCATGAATCTCCAGTTCCTAGCATAGTGCCTATAAAGTGGTAGGTACTCAACACATGTTTATTAAATGAAAGACTAGCTCCTGAAGTGGCTGTCAAAATCCTAACACAATAATCCAGCCCCATATACCAGAGGTGGTGGGTTCAAACCTAGCCCCAGCCAAAAAAAATAATAATAATAATAATAGGAGGCCTGGTGCAGTGGCTCACACTGGTAACCCCAGCACTCTGGGAGGCCGAGGTGGGTGGATGGCCTGAGCTCAGGAATTTAAGACCAGCTTGAGCAAGAGCAAGACCTCATCTCTTAAAATAAATAATAATAATAAAATGAGATAATATTTGAGATAAAGCCAACATGTTCTGTATTGTAATTCCACTGTTTAGTACAGTGCCCTGTAATGTTACATGAACAGATCTGTTAAGTGACTACCTTTGACAGTTATATTGTGTTATTAAAGAGAAAAATGGGTGAAATTTTGATGCATGACCCAATATTTGTGTTTTATCCTTCAAATGGATTTTAATCGGTTTTCCTGTATGTACAGAGTAATAGTAATATCAGGTCAGGTTTAGAAGTGAGGGGCTTTAGTAGGGTATCAAATTCTGTAGGCCAGCAAATACAAATTTGATCAAAAAAAAAATTTTTTTTGAGACAGAGTCTATGTCACCCTCAGTAGAGTGTGGTGGTGTCACAGCTCACTGCAACCTCAAATTCTTGGGCTTAAGCAACTATCTGGCCTCAGCCTCCAAGTAGCTGAGACTACAGGCAGAGTATAAGCATTGCTAAATTCTGTATGAATTGGAAACTTTACCAGATAAGGAAAGGGAACCCAGAGTGATAGGAATTGATCAAGCAATTGACCTAGGGGGAGCTCTCATCAAAATTCTAATTCTTAACAATAGGAGCCACCCCAGCTCAGAATAAGTCTCAGTCAGGCCAACAGAGGGCAGTGCAGAAAACTGAAACACCAACTGGCTGTAGGGCTTAAGAGAGTGTGCGTCAGGACTCAAACTATTACTAACAGTTAGTGAATAAAGGACAAGGGGCTATCTGTCAGATCCTGGCAGCTTTGAGAAGTTATAGAATTGACTGGGACTGTGCTCACACTTCTGATTAGTAGGTTTTAGAAATGGGACAATTAGGAATTAGACTCCACTGCACTTCAAAGAAGATGGCTTAGTAAGCAGCTAGCCCCTTTTTCTGAGACAGGAAGAAAGGACCTCAAGAAATCATATTCTAGACACTCTCCCAAGAATCCACAATTAGCACCCCAGATCATTCAAGAGATCCTGACACTCAGGTATCTTTTCCACACTCCTTGACAGGGGCTTGATGGGGAGCTGGCACAGTGGTACTATGGATTGTGGGGAGCCCTTATCCCACACTACTGCTAGCCACCTGAATGGGAGAATGTCCTACCTGTCCCAAGGTGTAGAGAACATATTTATCCACTGGACTCCAAATCACTAGGCTTCGCCTTTAAAAGGGGTTGGTATATTCTGAGTGATTTGTTTGGTCTGTCTTCATATAGGTTTTAGAGCAGGAGATGAGTGAGTTATGTTTACTGCGAAACTCTTTCTTTGAGTCCATTACCCAGTCTAAGCTGTTAAAGAGGTCCTGGGAGCATCCAGGGTTGCTCTCCCTTAATCTAGTGGACAGTGAGCATTGAGAGGGAAGCCCTTGAACTGTAAGGATAAACCTGGAAGCTTCACTGCATAGCAGCAAACTCTCAGAAAGAAATGTTTGCAGAAAGAAATCCTGAGGATCTGGTTCAGTGAGAGTTCAAAGGACCTTTCCTATTGGCAAGCTATGTAATTGCTCTTTGTTGATAAAAATGGAAATGTCCTAACCTTACACTGCGGTCATCATGCTTGCTGGTCTTTCTCCCTGAGCTTTTACTACTGTGGACCCACCCTTGCCCTGCTCTCTTGTTGGGCCTTAAATAGGACACAGTGACAGCTGATTGTGAGCAGTCATTAATTACTGAGGACCTTCTCCAAGTCCCTTCCGCCTTTCTCTGTCTTTTTCTGGTTTACAGTTCACAATTTACATAGCTCTGATTTTCCTGGCCCCAAACTCTAGATCTCACACGCTAACTTTGGTGTCTGTCTTTGGACCTTTCAGATTTTGCACACTTCAAACCCGAATCAGGGTCTTTGATCTCCATCCCATGACATGGCTCTACGTTTTGCCCCACCCTAAGGGATGACCACGGCTTCTGAGCAGGGCTCCACTACCTTTGCACCAAGTCTGGCATCAATAATGTGAGTTCTTCCAGACCTAAGGATTCTCAGATTGCCCAAAGAGGGGATGTCCGGGGTCAGGTGCAGAAAACAGTGACCACACATTCAACCACAAACAGAAACAGTGAACTAAGGGTGAGTTGGGGTAACACTAAATAGCAGACACCCGTTTCCAACAGTTACCTATCCACTTGGAAGCCAGGATGTGAAGGACTTTCTGGTCACATTCGTGCTCTCTCCTAGCACTTTAAAAAAGCCAGGGATACAAACACACTGGGCACACCCTCCAGCCTTGATGACTGGGGCTATCATGCCTCTTCCAGGTGGTCCAGAAAGCAAGACCAGAGCACACATCACTAGCCTGAGGATAATGTGATGTAACTAGCAAATTTTCATAGGTTGGAGGTGAAGCATCTTGTCTAATATCTTTTTCCCCACAGGAGCAACAGCAGGGGCTCAATAAACACATTAGCAGGAGGAGGAACAGAGGCACCGGCAGGACGAATAAAATACCCATGATGGTCTGCAGGCCTCCCATCCTCAGTCCCCTCTCAATTAGTAAATTTCAAATAAGGGGTCATCTGTTGTCCCACAAACACCAAAGCCTCTCCATAATCCTGGTGCCGAAACACCCAGTGTCCACCAGGAGTCGTGGGGTGAAAGGAGATGAGTTTCCTTCACGGTCATCCTGATCCATTTCTCCCCTTGCAAGTCCAGGGTCGCAGGCAATGGCGATTAGGCTACTGCAAGCCCTCTGCTTCCAAGGCTAGGTCGGCCTTCGCCGCCTCCACCCTGCCTGGAAACAGGAAGGCTGGAGAAGATGGGCAAATCCATCCGTAGATACACACTGAAGTTCTCCGAGAGGGAGCCCGGCGAGCGCCAGCACTGCGCCGCGGTGCGCGGAGCGACTCTGGGGACAGCGGGCGGCGGGCGGCGCGGAGCGGCCGGCGCTCCTGCAGAGGGAGCTGTGCGCCCGGCCTGGCCGCGATCGGCGCCGCCCGCGCCCTCTTGCAGCCGCTGGGCCCGCCCGCCGGGGAGGAGCTCGCGGCCGCGTCGGAGCCGCGGCGCTATGCGCAGATTCTCGCGGGCGGCGCGTGGGATCTCGCGGGCGGCGCGTAACATTTCCGCCCCAGCGGTAGTTCCCCGGGTGCTAGTGAGCATTCGCGTTGGTCATCGTCCTGTCGTGCTAGCTCTGCCGGAGCGCCCCGCCGCCCGCGCGGCCTCTGCCTGCGCCCCCGCCGTGCCCTTCCGTCAGCCCGGCCAGCTCAGCCGCTCCCGGAACCCGTGCCGCGCCGCCCTCTGCTCGTCCCCGACCATGCTATCTCTCCAGTACCCCGACGTGTACCGCGATGAGACCGCGGTGAGTACCCCCGCCGCGCCCCCCGGGCGCCTGCAGCTCTTGCCCCCTGCGTCCCTCCCCTCCCCCTCGGCCTTTGTCTGTGCAGAATGGGCCGGGGGCGCAGGGCTCCTCCCCAGCGCAGGGCGCCCCGCCGGTGGTCAGCATGCACCTATTGGCGCCGGAGCCTGTGGTCAGTGCTGCTTGCAGCTTCCTAAAATCAATGGGGTCAAGGGCAGACGCCGGCTAGGCATGGGCGTCTTAAGGAAGTGGGAAGACGTGAGATGTCAACTGCTTTTGACTGGCAAAGCCTCTTGTTTACACGTGGTGGTAGGAGAAAGTGTACAGATGGGCTGTGTGATGATGCAAGATTTAAAAACAAAAACAAACTTTTCAAACTTACAGTTTTAAAGTCTTTAGAGTTGAAGTTTATCCATTCTATGTTAAAACGTGTATTTGAGTGCCTGCTCTGTCCCAGGCCACGTGCTGAGCAGGTTTTGGGCACTAGGGGTGCAGAACACCAAGACAGAGCAATGGGGAAAGCAGGGGTGGAGGGTGGGGGGGGGCAGTGAGCCCGTAGTTTGACTCTGCTGATTCAGGTTTTCTTAAATAAGAAAAGAAATTAAGAGAGGAGGAGGAGGAGGAGGAGGAGGAGGCCTTAGATGGAGAAGGGGAATGAGTGAGTTTTATGCAGTGCCAGAGTTCACCACTATTTCCCTAAGCTGTAGGTGAACTCAAGGTAACTGTTGAGATCCAGTGAGTGGAATTCTGGGCAAACACCTCTTTTGTGTAAAATTTAATTTGGTATCTTAAGAACTGGATTAAATCCAAATGGTAACAGCCAGATCTTTCAGATTATGTAAAAAGAATCAGAATGAACATATTTTTGTGTAATACAGTTTTGATTTCTTTATTTTCCCAATTTATGCCCAAAAGTCTGTACTTTGTATCTTTTCCATACTTTTTGAAAATTTCAAATATTAAGAGGGTACAAATGTTTTTGTTACATGGACAGCTTTTGTAATGCTTGATTCAGGGCTAGAATTGTGCCCATAACCCAAATGATGTTTATTATATCTATTAGGTAGATTTTTGGCTCCCTCCTCGTCCCTGCCCTCTGCTTGATTACCATTGACTTTTATTTCCATCTGTGCACAAGGGCATCCTTCCATTACTTCCAGTTTATTAGATAGTATATGTGACATTTGTTTTTTCGTTCTTGAAATACTTTGCTTAGCCATCCAAATGGCTGCAGAATGCATGAATTCATCCTTGTTAATGGCTGAGTAGTACTCCATGGTATACATATGCCACATTTTATTAAGATGTTAGAGATGCTGAGTGATTCTGTATTATAAGCAGCTGAGAGATGAACAGGGGAAAAAGAATAAAATAGTCTGAATTTGGGACAGCTAGGAATTAAGACTGGGAGAAATGAATTAGGGAACAGCTGCCGTGTTAACACACTGTTGACTGGCAATTTCACCAGAAACTATCCATCCATGTTACTGGGTAACTTGTGACTCCTCTTCAGTTGACTCTAGATCTCTGCAGTTGTGAATTGTGCTACAGTAACCATTTGAGTGCAGGATTTTTTTTTTTTTTTTAAAATGACTTATTTTCCTTTGGGTAGATACCCAGTAGCAGGATAGTTGGATGGAATGGTAGGTCTGTTTTTAGATCTTTGAGAAATCTCATACTATTTTCCATAGAGGTTGTACTGATTTGCAGTTCCACTAAAACAGAATAAGCATTCCTTTCTCTCTGTATCCATGCAGGCATCTATTATTTGTGGACTTTTTAGTAAAAGCCATTCTAACAGGGTGAGGTGATATCTTGTGCTTTTAAGTTGCATTTTCCTGACAATTAGTGATAGTGAGCATTTTTTCATGTTTTTTTGGCCATTTCTCTATTCATTTTGAAACATTTCTGTTCATGTCTTTCCCTCACTTTTTAATGGCATTGTTTTCTTACTGGTGATTTGAGTTCTTTGTGGAGTCTGGATATTAGCCCTTTATCAGATGTATAGTTTACAACTATTTTATTCCATTATGTAGGTTGTCTGATTATTTTCCTATTTGTGCAAATGCTTTTAACTTAATCAGGTCCCCTTTATTTATTTTTTTTTGTTGCTATAATTCTTTACCTGGGCCACTCTCTAGAATAGTTTTTACTACATTTTCTTTTGGCATTCTTATGGTGTCTTGTCTTACAGTTAAGTCTTTTTTCCTTCTTGGGTTAATTTTTGTGAGTGATAAGCTATCCAATTTTCCCAGCACCATTTATTGAATAGGACTGCTTTTCCCTAGTGTATGTTATTGTCTGCTTTGTAAAAAATCGATTGGCTGAATAGTTGAATTTGTATCTGGGTTCTCTGTTCTGTTCCATCAGTCAATGTCCCTGTTTTTGTGCCAAAACCATGTTGTTTTGATTGTTACAGCCCTGTAGTGTAGTTTGAAATCTTATTATTTAATGCCTCCCGATTTTTTCTTTTTGCAAGATTGCTTTGGCATTTCAGGCTTTTTTCTGGTTCCAAACAAAGCATAGGATTGTGTTTTCTAGATCTATGAAATAAATCATTGATATTTTGATGGGGATTGCATTGAATCTGTAGATCACTTTAGGTAGTGTGGACATTGTAATTCCGTTGAGTCTGCTAACCCATGAACATGATATATGAGTATTTGCCTATTATTTGTGTCATCTGCAATTTCTTTCCTCAGTGTTTTGTAGTTCTCCTTGTAGAGATCTTTCACCTCCTTCTTTAAATATATTCCTAGGTATTTTATTTTCATTGTAGCTATTGTGAATGGTACTGAGTCTGATTTGATTCCCAGCTTGACTGTCATTGGTGTATAGAAATGCTACTGATTTGTGTACATTAATTTTGTAACCTGAGCCTTTGCTGAATTGTTTTATCAGTTCTCAGACTTTATTGGTGGAGTCTTTGGGGTTGTCTGCATATAAGATCTAGATATTTATTTATATATTTAGGATATCCTAGCTTAGTGGTTCTCAACCTTCCTAATGCTGTGGCCCTTTAATACAGTTCCTGTGGGTCTCGACCTACAGGTTGAGAACTGCTGTCTTAGATATTTAGGATTGTTATGCCTTTTTGTTGTTTGCTCTTTTTACCATTATATGGCCATCTTTGTCTTTCTTTACCATTGTTGGTTGAAAGTCAATGTTATCTGATGTGAGAGTGGCAACACTTTTGGTTTTTGTTTGCATGCAGTATTTTTTTGTATCCCTTCACCTTTGGCCTGTAGGAGTCCTTGTGGATTAAATGTGTTTCCTGGACACAGTGTATAGGTGGGTTGTATTCTTTCATCCATTCAGCTGGCTTGTGTCTCTTCAGTGGGACATTAAGACTGCTCACTTGGATAGAATTGATATGTAGGATGCTGTTCTGTTTATCATGCTGGGTATTGCCTTATTGCTTTGTTTTCCCTCTTGTGCTGTAGGTGTATATAAGCGTTTTAGCTTTGGGTGATTGTACATGAGTGGGTGTCTATTATGTGGGTCATGAATAAGGCAGATGGGAAGATTTTCTGCAGGACATGTCTGGTCATGCTAAATTTCCTCAGTGTTTGCTTGTCTGGAAAAGTCTTTATTTCTTGTCTGTAGAAGAAACTTAGTTTTGCAGGATATAAAACTCTAGGTTGGCGGTTGTTCTGTTTAAGAATACTAAAGATGGGACCCAAACCCCTTCTGGCTTGGAAGGTCTCTGCTGAGAAGACTGTGTTTAACCTGGTGGGTATTCCTTTGTAAGTTCTAAGTTACATGATGTTTTTGCCTCTTGGCTTGGAGAAATTCCTCTTTCTTTTTGTCTTTGGCCTGTGGGATGACTGTATGTCTAGGTGATTGCTTCTTTGCAGTGAGTCTCCAGGTATTTGTTGAGCTTCTTGTTAGAGGTCTACATTTCTAGCAAAGCTAGGGAAGTTTCCCTCAATGTAGGCTTTCTAACCCCTTGTGCTTTTTCTTCTTCACCCTTAGGTAGACCTACGATTTTTAAATTTGACTGTTTTATATAATCCCACATTTCTTGTAGGCTTTGTTTTTCTTGAGTTTTGCTCTTTATTTTTGACTGGGTTAATTTGAAAGAGTTGTCTTCAAGGACTGAAATTCTTTCTTCTTCTTGGTCTAATATGTTCGTAAAGTTTTCCACTGTGTTTTGTATTTCCCTAAATGAAGTTTTAATTTCCAGAAGTTCTATTTATGTTTAATACACCTATCTCTTTAGTGAATTTCTTATTCATTTTCAGATTTTTTTCTGGTTTCTTTGAATTGATTTTCTCCTTACTCTTGGATCTCATGGAGCTTTCTTACAATCCATATTTGGAATTCTTTACGTCATTTTAGTATTTCCATCTTGGTTGGGATCCATTTCTACATAGTTGGTATGCCCCATGGGATTGTCCTTTTCCTCTAATTTTTCATGTTTCTGGAGTTCTTGTGCTGATTCCTTCTCATCTGGAGCAGATGCTGGTTGTTGTTTTTCTATTTTCTTTTATTTAGATGGAGCTTCCCTCCCACCACTATCACTCTGAAGGGCATGTCTGTCACATATCTTGGATAAGAGCTTTTGGCTTTGCTTGTGGGTGCTTTGATGGAGTCTGGGTTCTGGGTGGATGCCCTTGGTTATAGAGATCCTTAGTGTGGTAGTTTTGTCTGTTGCTAGTTATTTGAAGGCTGGAGTGGTGATGAGCTATGTGTGTGGGCAGATTTCCTGTTTTGTTGAGGGAAAATAGAGGTCTTTGAAATCCTTTCTATGTCCCCAGCTCTATGGTCTTCTAAACAGTGTGATTATATTTGGATGTCCAGGTTAATCTCTGAGATAGTCAGGAGTGCTTGTGGATAAGAATCAGCCACATCCTGTATGACTGAGTTAGTAAATGTTGTAAAGGGCTGTATGAGTTGTATTTCCCACTGATAGGTGGTATGTGCCAAAAAAAATACCAGCTGCAGTGTTGTTTTTTTGGAACCTGTGGCTAGCTCTAGCCCTTCAGGAGACCTACAAAAATGCCTGAGATAGTGGTCAGCACCCTGGAACTTTCAGGGGACTCCTTATTCTTAACTATCTGCAGGGAGAAGTGGAGAAGTGGAGAAGTGAGGCTATGTGGGAATGGGTCAGGTGACCCTGACTTAGGCTCCACAAAGACCAGTAAGGGAGTTTACTTGGCAGGGGTCAAGGGTTTGCTCACAGGCTGGCAGGGAAGACCACTAGGGAGGTGCTGAAGTAGCTCTGTTCAGCCAGAAAGTCTGCTTTGGAGGGTGAGGCCTTCTGAGATTCAAAATCTGGCTGTCAGGAGTGTGTTGCACTCTTTGTCTGCCTCCTCTGCACCATGGTCTTACTCTGGCATCTGACCATAGGCAGTAAGTCCAACTAGCTGAGCCAGTGGTGCTGTGGACTATGAGCTTCCCTGCATAGGATCTTGCCCTCAGCTGACAGCATGGCTTTCCCATGGGCAAAGGGATCTTCTAAGAATGTGCTGGATCTGGGACCCACTGCACTGGGTCCCACAGCTGCTCACACAGGCTCCCTTGCCTCCCAAGATTAGTTCACACATCTTTCATACTCCATCCCATTGAGCAACACATTCTAATCCTGGAGCTATGGGATCCAGCCTCCCCAGGTCCTCCAAGCTCAATCTCCAACTGTGCCAGGGAGAAGCATGCTGGTCCCATGTTGCCTATGGAATGTTCCAGCAAGTTTGATGTCCCTGCACTTTGGAGTGTGTCCTGCTCTGCTGGAGCAGCCAGGCAAGTAGCACCTGGGAAGGCCAGCTAGCAGGGAGCTCACAAACTGAGCACCCCTTGAGCTACTGCAGGCCTTTAAAGGAAAGATAAGAGCGCTACTCTCGTGGAAACCTCAATGTGGTAGGTTGTGCACCAGCAGAGGACAGCTGTTTCTGAGAGCCCTGGCTCAGTTGTACTTCTTAGTAGCAGTGGGTGGGGGAGAAAACGGAGGGAGTCTTAATGAAGGACAGCTAACAATCTGGTCATCTCTGTCCCTGTTTCTGGACAGTAACCTGCCTTAAACAAGAATCCTTAACCAGAATATTAGAGTTCAGAGACTTGATTGGGAAGATATTGTCAATGTGGTTTCAACTAATTAATCTTGATAGTATCTGGTGGAGAGGCTTTCAAATGATTTTTACTTTTGGTTCTTGTTTTATTGGGGTGTGGTGTGGTGTGGTGTACTGCAGTGTAGTGTGGTTTTGTTTGGTTGAGACAGGGCCTTGCTCTGTTGCCCAGGCTGGAATGAAGTGGTATGGTTATAGCTCCCTGCAATCTCAAACTCCTGGACTCAGGCAATTCTGCTGCCTCAGCCTCCTAAGTAGCTGGGACCACAAGCAAGTGCTGCCACACCAGGCTCATTTTCTTTTTAAAATATTAATGGGGTACACGTGTTTTTGGTTACATGGATCACTTTTGAAACACATGAGTCATGGCTATAAGTGCACATGTTGCCCAAATAGTGTTTGTTGTGCTTATTAGGTAGGATTTTGCTCCCTTTGCTCCCTTCTCCACCCTGCTTGATTTCCACTGAGTTTACTACCCTCTGTGCACATGTGGATACACCTTATTACTTTCTCTTGCCTGATTGCACTGGGAAGACTTCCAGCACTACGTTGAATAGAAGTGGTGATAGCAGGCACCCTAGTTTTGTTCTAGTTTGGAGGGGCAGCACTTTCAACTTTCCCCATTAAGCATAATGTTGGCTGTGGGTTTGTCATGTATGCTTTTTATAATTTTGAGATATGTTCCTCCTATGCCTAGTTTCTTGAGAGTTTTTTAAGATATTAAATGGTGGTAGATTTAGTTGAATGCTTTTTCTGCATTAATTGAGATGATCATATCTTTATTTTGCTTCTGTATAGTGAATCACATTTATTGATTTACATATGTTGAACCATCTCTGCATCCCTGGGATGAAGCCTACTTGGTCACGGTGGATTATTTCTTTGGTGTGTTGTTGTTGGATTCAGCTTACTGTGATTTTATTGAGGATTTTTGCATCTGTATTCATAGAGTATGGTCTGTAGTTTTCTTTTTTTGTTGTTGTGTCCTGCCCCTAGTGTTGGTATCAAGGTGATACTGACTTCATAGAATGAGTTAGGGAGGATTCCTTCTTTCTCAATGTTGATGGAATAATTTCTGTACTATAGGTATTAGCTTCTTCTTTGTAGGTCTGGTTAGAATTCAGCTGTGAATCCATCTGTTCTGGAGCATTTTTTGGTTGGAAGGCTTTTTTCTTTTGATCTCATTGCTCATTATTTGTCTGTTCAGAATTTGTTTTTTTCTGATTGAATCTTAGGTTGTGTGTTTCCAGGAAATTTGACCATTTCTTCAATATTTTCTAGTTTATGTGCAGAGAGATTTTTGTAGTATTCATGGATAATGTTTTGTATTTCTGTGGAATAATATCTCCTTTTTCATTTCTCATTGAGCTTATTTGGGACCTTTCTCTTGTATTCCTGGTTAATCTAGCTAGAGTCCTGTCAATTTTGTTTGTTTCCAAACAACCAACATTTTTTTTTTCATTTATTCTACTTTGTATTTTTTTTTCCATTTTGTTTAATTCTGCTTTGACTTTGGTCATTTCATTTTTACTGCTGGTTTTGGGTTTGGTTTGCTCTTCCTTTTCTAGTTCCTTGAGATGTGTCATTGGCTATTAATTTGTTATCTTTATGTCTTTTTGATGTAGGCATTTAAGGCTATGAATTCTCTCCTTGTGACTGCTTTTACTGAATTCCATAGATTGCGTCCCCTTTATTGTTCATTTTGAGGAATTTTTTGATTTCCATCTTAATTTTATTATTGATCCAAAGATTGTTCAGCTGCAGGTTGTTTAATTTTCATAGCTTTGTATAGGTTTGAGTCTTCCTCTTGATTTCTAGTGTAATTCCACTGTAGTCTGAGAAGATATATGGTATGATTTTATTTTTTTTGAATTTGCCAAGACCAGTCTTGTGGACTAAGACATGATAAATCTTGGAGAATGTCTCATGTGCTAAGGGGAAGAATGTATATTCAGTAGTTTAGGGGTAGAATATTCTATAATTGTCTTTTAAGCTCATTTGGTTTAGTGTC
>NW_003852397.1:1969846-1982523 GCF_000181295.1 Otolemur garnettii | reverse complement strand
GGGGGTGATTTTACACTAGCAGGTATCTGTTATGTTGATTCATGTGAAATGCAGTTCTGAGTATTTCCTGCAGGGCAGCTCTGGTCATGGCAAATTCTCTCAGTGTTTGCTTGCTTGGAAAAGACTTAATTTCTCTATCAATTGTGAAACTTAGTTTTGCAGGCTAAAAAATTCTAGGCTAGAAGTTTTTCTTTTCAAAAAGATTAAGATGGGGCTCCAGTCCTTTTTGGCTTGTAACATTTCTGCTGAGAAATCATCACTTAGCCTCATAGTTTATCCTTTGGAGGTTACTTGTTGCTTTCTTCCTGTTAGTTGTAGAATTTTTCCTTCATTTTTACATTGACCATGTTGATTACTATGTGTCTTGGAGATGTTCCATTTGCTTTGAATCTTCAAGGAAGGTTTTTTCCTCAGTGGTTCCCTCAAATAGATCTTCTGTATCTTTAGCTCTTTCTTCTTCTCCATTAGGAATAGATTTGAATATCTACTTTACACAGTCCTGCATCTCTATAATTTGAATATCTGCTGCTTTACACAGTCCTGCATCTCTCTCAGTGAGTGCTCAGAATTTAATGTACTCTTCTCTACCTCTATTGACTGTGTACCTCAAGAGCCTGGTGTTTAAGTTCTGAGATTCTTTCCTCTTCTTGGTTTATTGTTTAAGCTATTCTTAACTATTGTTTAAGATTTGTTTAAGCTTTCTGCTGTATTTGAAATTCCACAAATGACTCTTTCATTTCTTAAGTTCTGTTATATCTTTTCTTATGTTGTCTAGGTCTGACTTTACACTAATTTTCTAAAAAAAAATTGACTTTTTTTATGTTTTGGTTTTCAACTTTCTCTTCAGTTCTTTTCATCCTATTTGCGATCCATATTCTAAATTCCATTTCTGTCATTTTGGATATTTCCCTGTGGGTGGAGTCCACTTCTGTATCTTCATTATAATCCATTAGGGGCCATAGTATTTTTTGTTTCTGTGTTGCCAGGGTTCTCTTGCTGGTTTCTTCTGGTCTGGCTCCTCTTCTCTTGGCTCTGGGTAGTAGGTTTGCAAGGCACTTGTTTCCTTTGCTGGTAACTCTTCGGTTAGTGGATGGGGAGTCCCCCTAGATGGAGCTTCTATGCCCTACTCTGGAATGTTGACCCATTTAGGGAGAGGTGGGTGCACTGAGAACTTGTAGAACAGCGGTTCTGTTTTGACCCATTCTCCTGTGATTGGCACAGTTGGAGCATGTGCTGGACAATATTCATGAGGGATGGAAGGTTGTTCCCCAGCTCAATGTTGAAAGTTTGAGTTGGCAGCTGCTGTTTGGGGGGATTGCTTTGGCCAGGGTCACCTAGTGGAGGTGATGGTAGCAGCTGGATGTGTCTACTTAGGAAGTTGTCGTGGATGATCAGGCTGTGGACATTTGCATGAACTAGGTCCCAGAGTAATGGCTGGTCAAGGTTGGTGGGTCCAGGATGAACTGCTGGACGTCAGGGAAGTTCCACTATTCCAACAGCAGTAATGGAGACTCCGGGGTGAGGTCTTAGGGCCTAGGCATAGCCTTGAAATCTCAGGTTTGGTGTCACAGGCTCAGTGGGAGCCTTGAAGCTACAAGGGGAAACTCTTGGACTTGGGTGCCGCAAGAGCTGGCTCTTGGGATTATGGCACAGAACCGCACAGATGGAGAGCCATTCTGCCACTGTGGAGACTGCTGATGCCCAGTCACGCAGGCAGGGGTATGTCTCAGTAGCCCAGGGACTGTATAGGTGGGCTGGAGCTTCTGGTGAGCCAAGGTTCTTCCCTACTCTCTGCCTAGGACCTGCTTACGCAGTTGCCCAAAGCTTCCTGGGTGGTACCTGTGGCATTTGAGGCTCCTCTGCTCAGATCTCACACCAGCGAGGAGTCATGCTCAACACCCAGTTACCAGGGAATAGCACAGGGGAGTGTCTGTTCTGGCTGCTCTCTCCCTGGCCTGGTGGGTGCGGTGCAAAATCTTTTCCTAGAAAGCTGACTCATGAGTGGACCTGGTGCCATGCATCACAGCAGTCAAGATGGCATTGGCTGCAGATTCCAAGGATTGGCAGCTACCAGATCTCTGCTTCGTCTGCTGTCTGATGTGTTGTCTCTGCATAGGCTTTGCACAGCTCCCCAGTCAGCCCAGAGGTCTGCAGTAAAGGAAGGTGACCCCTCACAGCTCAGGCTGACGACAGCTTTTATTCCTCTTCTATATAGCAGTGCTCCCTTGGGCTGCTCCTATTCTGTGGTCTTCCCCTTTCCACAGTGGTGTGAATTTTTCTGGGACTCCCACCTTGAGCACTGAGGTGGCAGGTGGTGCTTGCAATGTTTGATTGAGTCAATAGATGCTGTAATGGGCTGCACGGTTTTCTATCCATAGTTGGTGCTTGCAGAAAAGAACCAACTACAGTGATATTCTTTTGTGCTTATAATAGGCTCTAGCCAAGTATTTTTCAACCTTTTTTATCTGAACCTGTAAACTTTTATGGCACACTTAAATTATGTTGATTAAAAAAAAAAGAGTAAAAGAAAGAATATACTTACTGTGATTTGAACTTCTTTTGAAAATAATGATTTTTAAAATTTTTCACAGTATACTAGTTGAAAATCACTGCTCTAGCCCCTCAGGAGAAGCGCCTGAATGTTCCATGCAGTGGGAGGGGCCCTATATCTCCCAGGGGATTGCTTGTTCTCCACCACAGCAAATGTGGGTGAAAGTGAGAGGCTCGGTGCTCCACCAGTTTACTGCAGCTTGGACCCACACTATACTCTCCCATCAGTTCTGCCTACATGGGCTCCCTCACCTCCCAAGTTTAGTTCTCAGATTTCTCCAGTGTGTCTCCAAGTAACCTGGTCAAGTCGTGGGCATACAGAATCTAGCCTACGTTGTCTGTCCCACTGGTAGGTGCCTCTGGGGATTGTGGTAGGCAGGGAAGTTTTGGACAGGGCATCCCTGAGTCCAGTGCAGGTCCCCAAGGGGAAAGGTGTGGGCCCTACTCTCTCAGAGTGGTAGGTGCACTGGCAGAGGGGTAGTGGCTACTTGTGAAAGTCTTGGCTCAGTCAGCCCTCTGGGCTGGAACAGGGTGGGGGAAGAAGAGAGTTTGGATGGAAGAGAGCTGGCACCCTAGCTCTTCTACACCATCTCCTTGGAGGGAAGCCCATACAGAGTGTCCAAGCCCTGGGATCACACAGGTTTTCTGGACCCCACTACAGGTGTTGGGAACTGTCTATGTGGGAACAGATGATGTGAAAAATTAAGGCCTGGAGCTCCCTTAGTTGTTAAAAGGACACTACAGGTAGAGAAGTAGTGTGGTCAGCAGCGCTTGGGCTTCCAAGCAGCTTGGCAGCCCTCTGACTACCAGAGGTGTGTGGGAAGGAGAAACAAAATCCCCATCTAACCCCCTCAAGGGGCTCTGGGCCTCTCTGAGGTTGATCTTTGCCGGTATCTTGTTTTCTTCCTGTTGTCCTTTACAATTTCTTTCCATGAAGTCTCTGGCGGGCTCTGGCACCTTTCCCTCTAAACTACACCTGAGCTATACCCATTTCCACCTCTCCTTTATCTGAAACTCTTCCTTCTTGCTGGGATGATCTGGCAGCTGTTGTCTCTAGTTGACCATCTTGGCCCCCACCACCACCATACTAGGCTAATTTTTTGTAGAGACAGCATCTCACTGTGTTGCTCAGGCTGATCTCAAACTACGGGTCCCAAGCTTTCCTCCCACCCAGGCCTCCCAAAATGTTAGGGTTGTAGGAATGAGCCATTGCACCCACCCTGGATCATTTCTTTAAGTGTAGTCACCTAGGCACTGGTGACAAACCAGTCCCACTTACTCTTTTGAGCTACCTCAATGAGTCTGTGAGGCCAAGTCCAGCAATTTGTTGCAAGAGCTCCAGAAGGCCGCCTCCTGTCAGCCACCCTCTGCTTCCACTAAGCAATTTTACTTCTTCAAATATCAAGGTAGTGTGAATGGGTGATGGTTTTATGCTTTCCTTTTGTAAACATATTATTGTAATAAAAGGGAAGGCTTGCTTTTAAAATGTTGTTCTATTGCATTTAAGTCAACTTTTATAGCTGGTGTCAGAATCATACAGCAAATTAGTAACTTGCTTTTTGGCATTTTAGACTTAAAAGCAAAACTGATCACGTAGAGAGGTTTGGGGAAGCTCAGCAAGAGCAGCGATGTGCTGCGTGTGTGCTGGCTCCCTCCCAGACGTGCCTCCCGCGTGCCCACTGCATTGCGTCACTCTGTCACTCCGTGCCTGGCTGCTGACGGCACGTTTTCCAGTTTCTTTAGCTCAGTGGCAGGTCTTTGTCTTGTGTTGCACGGAGTGGTTTCCTGTTCTGACCTTTCCTCTTTCTCCTTCTCCAGCTAAAACAGTCTTTTCAAAAAGGGTGGTTTGACACCTTTGAGAACTTGCCAGCTCTGGTTCATGTGGTAATTTGGGCAGACACGTTGCCAGTGAGCCAATTAGTAGTTTTGTCTGACCCTTTCCTATTTCTCCATCACATTCAGAACTTACCACTTTTAATTGGGGTTAGACCCTAATTATCTAACACTTCATTTTTTCTTTTTCAGGTACAGGATTATTACGGAAATAAAATTTGTGACCCCTATGCTTGGCTGGAAGACCCGGACAGCGAGCAGACAAAGGTAATTTTGGCTCGTAATCAAAGAAAAGGCAGTCTTGGTAGCTAGCACCAAACTTTGGGTGTCAGTAACTATAGCTTTTTTTTCCTGATGTCTTCCTGTGTTTTCTGCCATGGGGTGGTGGTACATCACTTTTTATCAAATGATTCACAAGGAAAAGATGAAAGTGTACGTAGTCCCAGAGAAAAGCACGTGACTGTTTTGAACGGTGTTCATGGTTTATAGTGGAACCAGCTGCAGTAGAACCTGCATAGCTGACCTCCTCCCTACATTGACCACCTCCTTGAGTTGACCTAATTTTCATAGGCCGGACATGCACCACATAGGTGTATCAGTTTGTACATGTTACATGATTATGTAATGTTAAGAATGAAGGTTGAATCATCCTTTCCAAAAAAAAGAATCCATCTTTTTCTGTTTCTTATTGTAAGTGTAAGTGGAGAAAGCACTCTCCACTCTGACTACATCACTCAGCACACCTGGGCGTTTGCCCACAGCTAATGACTTCAGCTGCACTGTCAGATGTGGACATCCTCCTCCTCTTTTGTAGTCTCTGCAGTTGTTGTGTCATCCTCACTTCTTCCGCTTCCTCAGCTGTTTCGTGTACTTTTGTCCTGCTCTGTCCTTTAATCAATATTGCTTGAAAAATTGCTTCTGGGTCAGGTTCATTACAGGTTGTCACCTCATCATCTATTGCAGCAAAACCTTCAAATCTACTTCTTCAGATTCTGCCATCAGAGATGGACTGTCTTATGCAGAGGGTGGCATCCAGAGTGTTAGCTGATGGCAGTGGATGACGTTGCTTCCACAGGCAGACCACAGGCCTGTGCTTGGGTGATGACCCGCTGCTGGAGCTGGGCTCCCGCTAGTGTTGTGATGATGCCTTGGTCAAGAGGCTGGATTTCTGAGGTTGAGCTTGGCGGCAGAGATTTCAGTGTCACGTTTGTTGATTTACTTGCAGGTGGCCAGGACAGTTGTCTGTTTCTTCTTCTTCTTTTAAATAGACCTTTTCTTCTTCTTCATTTCTCACTTAACACCCCTTACCCACTCCTCAGGTAGGGCACCAGTCATCCATTTGCATTTGTTTGATCTACAAGTGATAGGAAGGTCTTCAGGTTCTTAAATGCACATGGCTTTGCCAATTTACCAATCACCAAGGACTTTAGTTTCTCTCTGGTTGAGCTGGTGCAAAGCAGAACCGTGAAATGTTCTTTGGAAAGTTTTCCACTCTTACATTTGTCACCCTTCATGAAGAGGCTCCTGTCAAGTATTGTCTTGAAAAGAGTCGGCACTCTTGGCATGAAAGGTGCTGTCATCTTTGAGGCCTCTGGCGAAGTCTGGAAACTTTTTGATGAACTCTTCCACAACTTCCACTGGAATTTCATGGGATTTACCACATAAGACTTTCTGGGAAGTCTTGTGTCACCATTTAAATTTCTTGAGCCAAGGGTACATGTTGGATCAATTAAGTATAGAGTATGAATGTCTTAACACAATAATTAAGTAACCGTGATGAGGTATATATTAACCAGTGTGATGTAAGCATTCCTAATTGTATATGAAATCAGCACATCATACCCCATAAATGCATTAATGTATATGTGATCTATGTGTTTATGATTTAATAAAAAATAAAAATAAAATAAATTGCTTGAGCCTACCACTTGATGTTTAGATACCCTGTTTCCCCAAAAATAAGACACTGTCTTAATATTTATTTTTTCTCAAGAAGACACACTTGGCTCCGCGCCTATGGCTCAAGTGGCTAAGGCGCCAGCCACATACACCTAAGGTGGCAGGTTCAAATCCAACCCAGGCCCGCCAAACAACAATGATGGGCGCAACCAAAAAAATACCCAGGCATTGTGGCGGGCACCTGTGGTCCCAGCTACTTGGGAGGCGGAGGCAGGAGACTCGCTTGAGCCCAGGAGTTGGAGATTGCTGTGAGTAATGCCACAGCACTCTACCCAAGGGGACAGCTTGAGACTTCATCTCAAAAAAAAGAAGACACACTAGGGCTTATTTTTAGGGGATGTCTTCCTCTCTGCACCAAAATGCATGGCGTAGCTATACAGATACACTGCATAGCCTCGCCCGTCACTAGGTCTTCTTATCGGGGGAGGGCTTATATTTAACAAATGCATAAAATCCTGCTAGGGCTTATTTTTTTGGGTAGGTCTTATTTTGGGGGAAACATGGTATGCCACCCTGCATTCTTGTGCAAAGTTTTTAGCAACTTCTACGATCAGCAGGCCAGAGAGTTGGGTGTTACCTGCCCTCATTTGTTTGAGCCAGCTAATGTGACTTCCCTGACTTCATAGAAGGAAGTTTTCCTTTTTATCTCTCCAAGTACTCATGTTTACATTTTTGGATGCTTCTGTCTCTCTAAAACCGGAATATTCCTTTGTCCTTCTTTGTTGCTTTCCAAAAAATGTAGGTCAACTGCTTTCCAGAAAATGTAGATCAACTGCTTTCCAGAAAACGTAGATCAACCTTTCCTTCAGTGTTAATTCTGTGAGTTCTCCTTTGGATCCTCAATTGAATCACATCTCAGTTAACTATAACATATTTCAGTCACTGTAGGATGTATCTACAATTCAGACCAGTCCTTCACATTGGAAAAAATCTTCCATAACACATGATAAATCATAGGATGCTGGGCCTAATCCGATATGTTAGTAGTAAAACATGAAGAAAGAACTTGTACTAAGTAATAAGTAATGCAACTGAGGGGCAAAGCTCCCACCTTCAACTGGTCAAGTTATAGAGGGTAAATGAATATTGTGTGTCACAGTCCAAGTGGTCAAATATAACTTATAGAGGTGGTCAGTACATAGAGGTCAGGCTTCCATTGAGCACACAGGTGGTTCATGTCTGACCCGTGAAAATAAGATCAACTTAAGGAGGTGAATTGGGAATTCCATTTCCCATTAAAAAAAATAGTATTAAATGCACTCTCGGCAGTTTTCTGGGCCAGCTCAGAACCTGTGTCTTGTATCACCATGTATTCTGGTGCTCGCTGGAGAGCTCAATTCATATTTGCCAGGAAAGCATCCCATCCTGGTGGGGGCCTGGCTTGTGGCATTGGGATTCTTGCCTTGCCCGTCTCCCCACCATGACAAGCAAAGGAGTTGGGTAAAGAGGGAGGCAGAGGCCAGCGTGGCCCCCGCTCTGCTTCCTGTGTTCTCGTGCCTCCTTCCCCTCGACCACCCTAACCTGGACTTTGTGACTGTTCTCTCCTCCTCTGCCCACTGCAAAGCTCTCACAACTTTTATTTTATCCTTTTGTCCCTGAAATGAGCACACTCATTTTGAGATTTTCCAGCGGTTTTTCTTTATATCTGCAACCCTAAGTTCTCTCCCTTTCCTAATTTCAAACTTACAAGAAAAACAAAGTCTCCTGAGAGTGATAACTGAGTTTTAGTTTTCTTTTATGAATTACGGGGTTGCAGGGGTGGTTGGGTAAAATTCCAAAGGGAGCGACAGATGAGCATCTCAGGAGTGGTGAAGGCTCTAGCCCTGTAGATAAGACTTAGGGGAATGGGGACCAGGTGTGGGGTGGGGGCACGTCCTCACTGCCTCTCTGCCATGGAGCACCTTGGCTGCCCAGCACGGGCCTGGCTGAGACAGAAGGGTTAGATTAGCGATGGGGAGTCACAGGCAGCTGCATAGCCTGTGAAGGGTAAGAAGCACCAGGGAAGAGAATGAGCCTTCTGTGCGTCTCACAGTTTCTTGGCCTCAGGTTTTTGGTACAGCCTGGATTTCTTCAGGCTTTGATGGTGATTGAGTGAGTTAACACTGCCAGAATGACCCGGTTTTTATGGGTTAATGAATGCACACTTTTCTGTTCTTAGTTGATAATGACTGGTTATTAGTGGATCTCAAGCTTCCAATTAGCTCATGAAGCTTTGCTAATTAGTGATCCAACAGTCAGCCCTTGATAGAAGATGACATTGGGCGTACACTTATTTTCGTGGTAAAATGTTCAATAAGGTGTATTGAATCCACCATATTCAAATCATTTCAACATGTCATCCATGTAAAATCTCTGAATGTTTTTCAAGCTAAGTTTTCAAACTTCAGTGTGCAGTGTGTTGACAGCACATCTCAATTCAGATAAGCCACATTCCAGTTGCTCAAGAGCCTCCTGTTATTGTGCAATGAGGATGGGAACCAGCCTTTCTTGTAGATGGAAGGAACGTACTACATAAAAGCAGGATTTATCGTAGGAATTCAAGAACAGTGTAAGAGAATAAACCATAATTATCCAATTGATACTAAAAAGAAATTAAAATCCAAAACTAAAAGTAGGACTAACTGGTTGAACAAAGACGGCAAACATTATTCACAATAACAGTGGAACACTACACTAGAAACTTCCCTGTCACTACTGGGTTTTGTGTGTTTTGCTGAACTTTGACCCATGTGATAAGACATGAACCAAAATTTGGTGGGGAAGAACATAAAATTACTTCAGTTGTAGATTGTACGATTTTGTCTCCAGAAAATAATCAAATATTATTAGAGCTAATGAGTTTAAGCAAGTAGCTAGGTACAAAATAAATATGTAGCAGTCATTTATACCATCGATAATGAAAAAAATAACTCATTTGATAGCAACAACCAGCAAATACCTGAGAATGAAGAGGATATTTCAAGCCTATTGGGATGGCAGTTATGTCCCTGTCAGAAGTCGGAGACACAGGAAAGGGCTAGTCAGGGGCATTATTTGCGTTAGTGAAAAATTGAAAATCATTTTCAACCATGGATAATAATAGGGTGTCTACTTGATGAAATGGTATGAATCTATTAAAATGTGCTATCAAGATTTTTTACTCATGAAGACGTGCTTATGGGAGAATGTTAAGTGTAGGAAAGGTAATTAATAAGCTTGGGGTGCTCTGGATTATTACAGCTTAAAAAATAACTTTGTAGAAACTGTTCTGAGAAAATCTGTATGGAAATACAAACTAAAAGCCCTGGGTTAGATGCACTTTAGACACCTAGTGAGAGTAACAGTGCTCTTAAAAGTGTTGAACCCCAGTGGAATCTCATTGCTGTCAATGGGATGTCCCAGGAGCCATGGAAGACACATTCAGCATGAAGGGCCAGAGAGGGAGGTTTGCAGTCCTTAAAAATGAATTCAAACTAACTGGGCAGGCTCGGCAGTCGCTCAGCCCAGGCTTTGCATGCCTGGGTTGTCTGTGTCTACAGCAGTTCTGCTGGCCCGATGTTTTGGTGACTGGAGCCTCCTCTGCTGCTAACAAGGCCCTGCTCCCCTCCCCAGATGTCAGCACACATTCTGTTGACTTTCTCATCTCCACCTCCCTAAATTGCCCACGGGTATGCACACTTACCCGCAAACAGGCAGCCAGACCCCCAACTCTGCTTTAACTCCTCCCAGACTCTCAGTCGGTCTCCTGGCTCCTTGGAGTCTGCCCTATTCCTGTCTTTATCAGAGGCGTCCACAGGCCACACTCTGCTTGCCTGTTGCCGTAGTTGAAACTCCCCTTTTCTTTGTCACCGCTCCCTGTAGTATCTCCTGTCAGTATAAACCATTCTCTGGAAGATCAGTGGTGGCCCAGTTGCTAAATCCAGAGACTTTAACATCAGTGTCTGTCCTTTCCCAGGGGGATGGCACCGACATCCAGGGGAATGGCAGAGATTTTGCATGTACTGGCAAGAGGAATGTCCTTCCCCCTCAGTCCTGCTGTGCCGACGTTGCTTTCATCGTCCAGGCAGCATCTCTCCGCTCACTAGGGGCAGGACTGACTGTATTTATTCTTCCTGGCCTCTTTACCCATGTGCTTCCTGCCAGCCCACATTATACCTTTTGCTTCCTGATAGTGACAAATTCTTTTTACTTCTTTGGCTTTTGTCACCCCAAGGTCCATTTTGAAGCAACATCTTTGTAACCTTAATCTCCCTGTCTTACTGTGTCCTCAGCCTTGTAGCTGAATATTTCAGAAGCTGTTACTAAGTTGCTGTAGGAGAGATACACAGAGAAAAAAAAATGTATACTTTTCATGGGATGGCTGCCCTGTTGTCCGTCTGGCTTTCATAGACCTGTATCCTTGGGCTTGGGTACATTGGTGAGTTAACCAAATGTAGACGATCAGACTATCCCAGCTTCCTTGGGCAAAATAAGAGTAACAACAGTTCCATTTCCTTTGTGGATGCTGAAAAGAAAGCCCTAACAAATCAGAAAAGAGAAAAAGTTTTGGTGTATATTTGTTTCTTCTAAAAACCAGAGAACCATTTGTTTCAAAGAGGATCAAAGGAACGTACAATATAGGTCTGCACTTCTAGGACATGCCTGCTCCCCTCCCCTCCTCTCACTGGCTGAATAGCTAGAGGTCGCCCCACTATGCCTGCCGATAGGGGCTCCAAAAAGTAGAGAACAGCGATCCTTCGGGGTTGCAGGGTGAAGAACCTGGAAATATCACCTTCTTTTCCTCCTGTCCCAGGACCGTTTCTTTCCCTGGCAGAAAAGATTTCGACATAAAGGACTTCTGATCATGTCTACAATGTTTAAATATCCTAGGATTTCTGCATGGATATTTTAACGTCACACCGGCCAGCAGGAACAGTTTAGGAAGGCATACACCTGCTTTCTCTGGTGTCCTTCCTCATCTATCCTCAAGTTGTGTTTTTTGTGGTTTGCTTGCTTTTGTTTTTGTTTTTTAAGGTTAACCCTAAATGTGTGTAGTGTACACATGAGGAGTTTCTGCTCTGCTCTGGTATGGGTCTGGCTTCGGTCTGCCTGGACCGTGTGCTTTCTCTCGCAGCCTAGAGCCAGCCTGGAAGAGCAGGGCCACCCTGGGCATGCAGGGATTCATCTGTCTGATTGCCTTGCCCACCCGGATCCTGCGTGGCCAGGCTGAAGGAAACCCCCTGGAATGGAAGCTGGCACCCAGGACTTACAGTACCGAGGGGCTTGCTGACCGTCTCTAAGACGAGAGACAGCAATTAAAGCTTACCGTTCTTTGAAGACTTCAGGAACAAACCAGGAATAACTTCTGTGGGATATGGCTATTTCTGGTGCTGCTCTGTTGTGCGGCAGTGTGGGGGAGTGGGACGTTTACACGTGGAGCTGGAAGTCACAAGACTGCAGCCCCTGGTCTTCTGCTGTCTTACTCTGTGACCCTCACAAGCTGTCTATTCTGGGTTTTATTTTTTTAGTCTATAAAAAGAGTAAAATCATATGTATTCATTTAGCCCCAAGGTATAATGGCACCCAAGTGATAAAATGTGTGTAAAAATTGATTTTATGTGCACAGCAAAGCTCTGGCCACACGAAGGTAGTGCTGCTGGAGAGTGTTGGGGTGCAGTCCTGACTCGAGTTCTCTGATCGCCTGGTCGGAATGGTGAACTTTACAGACTCCTATCTCTCTTTATTTTCATCCATACAAGCGAGCCAACTTTCCTTTGAATTCTGGGTTTTTCATAAAGAGATACATTGTGAGCATTGATTTTTTTTTTTTCCTATGGAATTGTGACTTATAAGTGTAGTTTCATTGTTCTGTATGTGGTAGTTAAACTAGGCCAGAGAGGACTTCAGAGCTACTTGGTAGCATCCCTTTTAATTGGTACCTGTGAGCCCCACTGGCAAAACTGGCCTGTAAACATTTGTTCCCTCTTATTAATCTGAAATTTTAATAAAGATTAAGGAAAAAAAAACTGGCCTGTAAAATGCCTTCCACCCATTCATTAATGTTTCATGTAAGGACCTGGATTGAAAATTACTCTGGGTGTCACTCCTTCTCCAGTGCAGACGGGAAATGCTCTCAGTAAATATGTTACCACATATCTCAACCTCCAAGACTTCTAAGGGCTTAAACATCTCATTACCTGCTCCAGGAATGTTTAGCCTTATTACAGTTTGTAAGCATACTTTCCGAAGGTCCACAATCGGAATATGTTATTTGGGTAGCGACTTCCTTCTGATCTCTGGATGGGATAATTATCAGAAGTATGAGGATGCTGCTGGTACTGGGCCACTTTTCTCTCCTAAGCACTGTTTTCCTTTTT
>NW_003852397.1:1962316-1969412 GCF_000181295.1 Otolemur garnettii | reverse complement strand
AAAAAAAAAAAAAATTTCAGAATGTTAAGAGTGTACCAGTACTTTTATAATGCTTATGCAAATGATATTGGTGTGTCCACCTGCGTGGTGTTCATTGAACCCACTAGGTAGGTTTTTACCCCTCCCTTGGTTAATTTCCAGAGACTGTACTCCTCTCTGTGCCCGTGTGTGCCCGTCAGGTAGTCCTGATTATTAGAGATACATGTGGTGTTTGGTTTTTCATTCATGACATACTTCACTTAGGATAATGACTTCCAGTTCCATCCAAGTTGGTGCAAAAGACATTATTTCATTCTTTCATTCCTTTTTATGGCTGAGTAGTACTTTATGGTATATATATTATTTCATTCCTTTTTATGGCTGAGTACTACTTTATGGTGTACACCTACATACACACACCACATTTTGTTAAACCACCTATAAACTGATGGACACTCAGGTTGAATCCACGTGTTTGTGATTGTGAATGGTGCCACAGTAAACACTTAAGTGGAGATTTGATAAAATGACTTCTTTTCCTTTGGATAGACACCCAATAGGGGGATTGCGGGGTCAGATTATAAGTCTGTATTTATTTTTCTGAGGCATTTCTGTACTGTTTTCCACAGAGATTGTACTAATTTGCAGTCCCATCAACGGTGTATAAGTAAGTGTTCCTTTCTTTCTGCATCCTCGCCAGCATCTGTCGTTTTTTTTGACTTTTTAGTAATGGCCATTCTGACAGGGTAAGGTGGTATCTCACTGTGATTTCAATTTGTATTTCCCTGATTAGTGATACTGAGCGTTTTTCATGTTTCTTGGCCATTTCTCTATCTTCTTTTGAAAAACTTTTGTTCATGCCTTTTGCCCACTTCTGTTTATTTTTTTCTTGCTGATTTATTTGGCAGCTTTGTAGATTCTGAATATTGGCCCTTTATCAGGTCTATAGTTTGTGAATATTTTCTCCCATTCTGTAGTGGTCTATTTACTCTGTTGATTATTTCTCTTGCTATGCAGGAGGTTTTTAATTTGATCAGGTCCCATTTATTTATTTCTGTTGTTGCTATAAGTGCTGTTGGATCTTAGTCAAATTCTTTGCCTAGGCCGATGTCTAGAAGAGTTTTTCTTACCTTTCATTCTACATTTCTTATAGTTTCATACCTTACATTTAAATGTTTTATCCTGCCTGAATTAATGTTTGTGAATGATGAGAGATAAGTGTAACGCTTCATTCTTCTGCATTTGGCTATCCAGCTTTTCCAGTACCATTATTTGTTGAATAGGGGCTTTATTTCTCCAGCATATATTGTCTGGTTTATCAAAGACCGGTTGGCTGTGTGTAGACGGTTTTACATCTGGGTTCTCTGTTCTGTTCACTGGTCCATGTCCCTACTTTTATACCACTACCATGCTGTTTTGGTTACTTGTATAGCCTTGTAGTATAATTTGAAATCTTATAATATGATGCCTTCAGATTTGTTCTTTTTGCTTAAGATTGGTTTGGATATTTTTGGGGGCGAGGGGGTTTCCAAATAAAGCTGGGTATATATCCAAAGGAAAACAGTCAGTATACCAAAAATGCATCTGCACTCCCTTGTTTATTACTATGCCCTGCAGCCAAGATTTGGAACTAACCAAGTGTCCATCACTGGATAAAGAAATTGTACGTTTACATGATGGAATATTATATAGCTACAAAAAGAATGAAATCCTGCCATTTGCAGCAATTTTGACAGAAGTGGAGGACATTATGTTAAGTGAAATAAGCCAAGCACTTACTTGTGAAAAGATAATTCCAAAGGATTTGGGGCTCTTGCTGACTGAACCAGCTATCATTCCATCTTGTGTGTGAGTGAGTAGGGGGTGTGTAGGCCCCGGAAAACAAAAGTCCTTCACTTAGTTCAGGTTAGTGGTGGTGTGTCACAACTGTGTCCTGAGCAAGCTTTTCTTTTTGGGATTTACGGTTTCCTTTGTTTTCTAATACACTTCTAATTTTTGTAGACATTCGGTGAGTACTGGAAAATAAGGGGCACTCTTTTGGGGCGGCGGGTATAGATTCCTTGGTATAGAGTATTAGCCTTGGAAAGTACATTATTCTAGTTCTTGATAGCTTCATTTTCTAAATGTATTTCCTGAAAAGCAGCAGTAGCATCTGATTCTCTGTTGGGTGTGACCTGCTGCCAGTTTTCTGTGCCACTGCCCTGTCCTCTTGGCCCTGAGTCCTGCAGCCCCAGGGCTGAGCTTTCCACCTCCCTCGGCTTCTTTTTGGTAGGGTCATCCCTGCACTTGAAGAGACACTCCTGACTTCCACTCCAGTGAGTGGGCTCCCAGTGTGCTGCCCCTCTGGCTCCAGGACGCTGTCAGCCTTCACTGAGGCTGTGCTCAGGCTTTTCTGCTGGACCTTGCAGGGACACAGCCACTTTCTCCCAAAGCCTATGGCAATTGCTTTAACCAGGCGCTATATATATTATGTGTAGCAGAAAGTCCTCAAAGTTTGTGGGACATTGACGGCACCCTTCCTCGTTTTCTTTGATATTTCAGAAGAGTAGTGGATGATCCGTGGCCCAGCTGGTCTCCTGCCTTCATGTCCCCCCTGGTCATCTCGACTGTGTGCACACTGCACTTAGCCCAGCCCACCTGCCCCATCCTGGAAGTAGTTTCCCTTCCTTACTCTTGTGTAGTATTTATCTCTGTCCCTACTTCGTGCTGCTAATTGCCTTGGTGCGCATCATTGTGTTTTGTGTAAGTATTTAATGAGTCACCACAGGCATCATTTTTATTCAGTTATGTGAGAATTAGACTTGTGAAAAGACTTGAGCATTTTTTAATTAAGTATATTTTTATTTATACTTCTGTTGAGAAAGGTAAGCATTAGAATTCTGTATTCAGATGCAGAGCAATCAGCAAGTGAGCCTAGATCTGCATTATATGAGTACACATTTTTTAAATTGACAATTTAAAAAAGAATTGTACATAGTACTTATAGTGTGCAACGTATTTTGATATGTGTATAAATTGTGGAATAGCTAATTCAAGCTACTTAACATAAGCATTACCTTACATAATTTCTGTGGGATGAGAACATTTAAAATCTCTATTAGCAGTTTTTAATGATATAGTTTTATTAACTGTAGTCACCATGTTATTCAATAAATCTCTTGAATTTATGCTTCCTATTTAACTGAAAGCTTTCGTACTTTGACCAAAATCTCCCCAGTCTTCCAGTAACCATTATACTTTCTGTTTCTGTGAATTCCGCTCTTTTAAATAACACCTACAAGTGAGATCACAAGGCATTTGTCTCCCTGGTGTCTGGCTTACTTTGTGGAACTTGAGAATTGTGTATATTACAATACAGTACATGTGAGGACAATCTGAAAAAATTCGTTCTGAAAATAGTAGACTCCCAAACTGAGCCACCCTGTGCCAGGTAGCTTTACTTTTTTTTTTTTTAATACAGTATTGTTAAATTTAGGCACAGTCTTGTAAAGCAGATCTCTAGAACTTAATGATCTTGCATAGCTGAAACCTTGCTTTGCTGTTAAGCTTTCTAGTAGTCAAGGCAAATGAGATATATTTATAGGACATCTTAGTTTGGATACTGCTACTCTTTTCTGGAAAATGTGTTCAGATTCATCTATAAATCTGGAATCTAAACTGTTGATCCTCTTTAGAGGCTCAGCTGTGTACATCATTAATGGGCTTTCATGTTTCAGCTATTTTAATAAATCCCGGAGTGTGACTGGTGCTGAAACACCTTGAGGAACAAAGCATTTGTATTCTCCTCACTCTGCTTCCTTATCAGCTTGTAAGTCCTCCAGTTTTTTTTTCTTTTTTTTTTTCATCCTCTTCCCAACATTTTTTCTAATTTTTAGAGCAAGAAACAAGAACCGTTAAATACATAAATGATCAAGAAGTTATGTTCCTGGTTAAACTATCAAATATTATTGGCATCCTATGGAACCCTACATTTAACAAAGCCTGTTTACAGAAAATCTACTACCCTCGTGAGAAAGATTTATCCACAGTTACGAAATTGTGGGTTATGAAAGAACTTGAAACTTGTAGGAATTTAGACGTTGTTTGCTTTTGAATCTAGGTATTTGACTAGGATGAGAGCAGTGCTTAAATTTTGCTCTATTGAAAGTAATTGGCTAACCTTGGTGGGTGGGAGGTGACAGATTAAGTTAGATGTGCTAATCCTAGAATTATTTCGTAGCACTTGTATGCTTGGCATAAAATTTTTCTCAGGTAACGTTTTGTTGAAATATAAAATTTGATGAAAATTATATATGAGAAAAGCCAGCACATGTGCTGTTAGAATCAAGAGGATTCTGTCCCGGTAGTTGTGTTTCCACCGTGAGGTCTGTAAAAGAAGCAAAGCAAAATAGGGAAACAAATAAGAATACACTTCTTCCTTTCCACGGAAAATGACTGAGCAATCTGTCGAGCAACGTACCACCCTCGGACCTACCAGAGGCCTAAGAGCCACCTAACCCAGAATCTGAAAGATGAGGGAAATGATGTCTGCAGAGCGCCTTTCTCAGAGGAGCCCCAATAAGGGGACGGACAGGGGCTGGCTAAAACTTTTAGCCTTCTGGGGTCTCAGGGTTCTTACTACTTAGTAAAATGTTCTAGTGAGGCCTTTCTGAGAAGTAGCCATCAAAACTGCAGACTGAGTGCTGTGTCCCTCTCTCTATCTCCACTCCCATTACAAAGGTGGGCCCTGCCCCTTTTTATGACCAGCCATTTCTCTTGGCCTTGTCTCTCACCCAGATCCCTGGCACTGGAGGCCTGGAGGCCTCCTGACGGGCCTCCCAGTCTCTACTTTGGTTCCCCTGGAGTCTGTTCTCCACCTAAAGCAGAGTAGTCTTTTTAAAGGATTAACCAGATTACCTGTCTCTTTATGAATTATTGGATCAAGATGGCAAGGTCCTATCTGCCCAGCAGGTGTCATGTGTCCTGGCGTAGCTCTTGCCCGTCCTCCAGCCCGCCCCTAGCCCCATTCACCTTCTTACTGGTCTTCTTCCTAATGAGCTCCTCCCGGTTCAGGGTTCTGCACATGCTGGGTCCTCTGCCTGGAGCGTTCTGTCCCCACCTTGCACGACTGCTTCTTCTCAGACCTCAGCTCAGGACCTCCTCAGAAGGGCTTTCCTGACCACCCTACTTGAGGAAGTATCTTCTTCCCCAGTTTTCCAAGATGTGTGGGCAATGACTGATTTATAATTCTCCAAATCGTTGTGGATTGAGGTTTTTGTAGGACGTAACAAAGATGCTACAGTAGTGTCAAACTGCCATAAAGGTTTTCAGCACTCACTCTTGGTTTCTTGGTACAATCCTGTCAGGAGCTGGTACCAAACAGTGGGGAACCATCACCGATCCGTGGATGATTCTTTGAGTAGCAGCATTGCTCCACCAGTTACCTTGTGTGTGTCTGTAAAAGCAACCACTCTGCTTGTTTTCTGTATCCCCAGTAGAACCTGAGTTCCATGATGACCGAGATTTTATCTTGGACGAGTGACCCATCCATCCACAGCTCCAGGACCAGTGCTAACACACACTAGTTCTTGTTAAATCCAAGTGAACACCCAGCCCCTGATGTGCCTGCCCTGTCTGGCCCCTGCCAAGCAGGAGGGGATCATAGGAGGCCCAGACTGCCCCCCCCTTTTCCCCCAGGTGGATCTAATTCATCTCCACACCCAGCATCTGTCACTAAGTCTACTGCTACCTCACTGCATGACCCTAACTGGTGCTGCATGCCCTATCTGCAAAGCAGGCAAGATGTTTCCTCCACCATAAAACAAGGTCATCCTCCTGGACACATTTTGTGACCACACTCTTGGACACCCTGCATGGCTTCTCAGATTTACAGTGATTTTGTAACTACAAGCAAATGCTGGCTTTCTCCTTGACAGTGTTTAATGTGCTAGAAAGGGGTCAGCAGACACTTGTGTAACGGGCCACAGGGCAAATATTTTAGACATTGCAAGCTACGTAGGTCTCTCTTGGTCACTCCCCCCCCACCCCACCCCCCCCGCATAGCACTTCACCTGTGCCTGCTCTGTGTGGGACCCCACTTCTGTAGGTACTCGGGTTTTAGAAAGGGACTTCCCCCCACCCCACCCCCGCCACACCAACTCTTTAAAACTATAAAACCCATTCTGAGCTCGAGGGCCTTGTGAAAGCAGGCCAGGGCTTAGTCTGCCAATCCCTAGTAATAGATGGAATTATATTTCCATGGGGGTCAGTAAATTTTATTTTATGTTTGAATGAGATAAGAAATGTGATGCATAACAGTTTTATTTTTCTTGAATTGGTCTTCTTACAAAAATGTTAATTAACATGTTCATACTTTACACCCCTTCTGTCCTGTTTTCAAGCATCCTGTGAACACCAGTGAGCTTTGGAATAGCTTCTCTCAGCCCCAAATCAGCATTCTCCAGAGGCTTTGTGGTTTGTGTAGGGAACTCACAGCACGTTTGCCCGTTTATATAGACCATTTTTAGGTTAGACATAGACGCTGATAATGACACATTTTCGTCTGCCATTCGAATTATATTATATTCTTTTCTGAAATCTTTCCCTGACGTTTCACCTGCTTATAGACATCTGATGAAACATATGGAATTTAAAACTGATATAAATGGTCTTGTTTCATTTCTTAGTAATAGCCAGATGTGAATTATTATGAGGCCACATTTTTATAGTATTGTAAACTTTCTGACGGCTTGGTTATAAAAGAGGTGTGCTTAGATCTTCTGTGGAAACAGCCCTTTCCCTGCCTTTGCAGCCAGCATTTCCTACCCTGCTTACAGACCATTGTAAGTTGGTGATGTTCTTATTTATATTTGTTTCCTTTTTTTTTTAATGTATTTTTTGGCTGCAGATTTTAGCAAAGTTCTCTGAAGTTAATATGGTCTTAGTAAGTCAGAATCAAAATTGATCAAAACTGATAAACTAGTACCCGGGTATCTCTGTCTCTTTAATCTGAAATGCCTTGGGACCACTAGCTGCTGAGTCAGAACCTGGAACCCTGGCACTGTGTACACGTAGCTTATGGACAACGCATGACCGGAGCCACAGGACGGCATATTCAGAGCACAGATTCCAGAGCCAG
>NW_003852397.1:1959690-1962296 GCF_000181295.1 Otolemur garnettii | reverse complement strand
TTTTTTTTTTTATGGAAAATCATGGTTGTCTTATGGCTAGTAATTGGTGTGATAGGATAATTCATAAACAGTAATAGAACTTTGTCTCTAAAATTAATTATTTTTGATGTTTAATACTGGAAAGCATTTCATTATATTCATTTCTTTCAAGATTCCCCATCTGGAAAGTTGGCCACATAAAAGAACCTATTTCATAGTATTATTGTGAGTTCGAAATGAGTTCATACTTGCTCCGCAAACAGTAGTTATTACTTATTGATAATTAATAAATCAGCGTCTCAGCAGGAGCTCTGAGAAGAGTAAGGAGGTGAATGAGGCTGGGAGTGAGGGAGACAGGAGTCACCCACGGAGAAGAAAATGTACTTTACTATTACATGGTAGTGGGTAACATTCCACATAGAACATTTCACACTGAATTTGCTTTGTCCATTTTAACTTTTCCACAGGCTTTCGTGGAGGCCCAGAACAAAATTACCGTGCCGTTTCTTGAGCAGTGCCCTATCAGGGGTTTATACAAAGAGAGGATGACGGAGCTGTATGACTATCCCAAGTATAGTTGCCACTTCAAGAAAGGAAAACGGTATGTGAAGTCACTTTCCTTTGAATTTTCTTTGTCCTTTCAAATGAATGTGCTTTCTTAAGTTATAGAATACAAATTGTAAGTACCTTACCAGTTTATAAAATTCATCCATTTTAAAAGGAATTAATTTGTGTTCTTGAATAAGAGAATGCTGTTTTTTGGTCTTTTGGGTATTGGTTCAAATTCTTGAAATAGGGGTTAAGAAATTTAGTAGAGATAAGTCTTATGAGGAAGTCTAGATTATGGGAACTCATTGTCTTGTGGCTAGTAATTGGTGAGATAGGATAATTCATAAACAGTCACGGGGGTTTGTTTGCCTCCAGAATTAATTATCTTTGATGTATAATATTGGAAAGCATTTCATTATATTCAGTTTTTCCTTCTAAGAACGGTGAAAAGGGCAGAATGATGAAACGGGCAAGTGTGAATTGTTTCTTTTTCCCCCTTAACATCCACTTAAACATACTTTCTTGTTCTTTTTTTAAATCTCTTCGGAGCCACCATCACAAACTTACTTTAGAATTTCTTTGGCTCTCTCTACTCTTACACAGAGATCGGCAAAGTGGAGTCTGAGTGCCAAGCCCTGCCTGCCACCTGTTCTCATAAAGTCTCACCGAACACAGCTGTGCCCATTTGCTTATGTATCTATCATCTATAGATGCTTCTGTGCTACAGCCCCGAGTCAAGTGGTCTAGCCACCCCTCACTGCAAGGCCTGAAATGCTCACCAGCCCCGAGTCAAGTGGTCTAGCCACCCCTCACTGCAAGGCCTGAAATGCTCGCCATTCATGGAAAGTGTGCTCACCTCCCACCCGAGCACCCTAACTAAGGAAGAGAACCAGGATTTTATTTTAGAAAATCTGTTTCCTTCTTAAAAGAACAAGGAAAAATAAATAAATAAACAAATAAAAAAGTCACTGCTTTATTTGAGTATCAGTTTTAAGTTTAACAAATAAAATAATCTCAGTCTCTACATAGCTAATGCACAGAATTACAATAAATTATTTGAATAGAGAGAGCCATGCAGGTAATAAGCTGTGGCTGCAGGGACAGGTGAGGCCTCTCATCCTAGTCCTCGTGTCACTGTCATGGCCTTGGTATGTTTTCGGATTTGTTTGGGTTTTCTGGTTATATGTGTTTGGTTTTACTCCACAAATAGAAAACACCACAGCTAAATTAAGACCACCTCTGTCCCCCAGGTATTTTTATTTTTACAACACAGGTTTGCAGAACCAACGAGTATTATATGTACAAGATTCCTTAGAGGGCGAGGCCAGAGTGTTCCTGGACCCCAACGTACTCTCTGAGGATGGCACGGTGGCGCTCCGAGGTGAGTGCTCTACAGCCAGCCCTGCAGCTTCCCAGGGCCCTCACTTGCAGCTCTGAAGTTAGTGCAGTTGCTTCACCTCTGAAATACCAGGCAGGGTGTGGACCATATTGTAGAACAGATGCACATGCAGTATCAGGAAAGCTAATTCTTGCACACGTGTATATTTAGAACACATGAATAGTCACATTCCTCTCTTTTACTCTGGTGGCATGAAGAAGAGCTGGAGAATGATTTGCACTGGACCCAAATTAGCTTCTAGGCCTTCTGGAATCTTGAAGTCATCATCATTTCCTGCAACATCCCCAAGACCTTATTAGAAAAAAATAAATTCTATTTTTTGAGAAGTTTAAGCAAAGAATGTTCCGACTATACGTCTTAAATAGAAAAGAATATTTATTACATCTGTTTCTCACTTGGAGGAGGAGGTGGTTAAGAGTTTTCAAATCTTATAAATTAGGCCTGGTGGAATAACTCATGCTGATAATTCGAGCATCCTGGGAGGCTGAGGTGGGAGGTTCACTAATGGCTAGGAGTTTGAGACCTGCCTGAGCAAGAGTGAGACCCCATCTTTACAAAAGCTAAAAAAAATTACCCATAAATGTGGCACATACCTGTAGTCCCAGCTACTCAGGAGGGTGGGGCAGGAGAATTAGTTGAGCCCAGAAATTTGCAGTCATAGGGAGCTATGATGACACCA
>NW_003852397.1:1958779-1959617 GCF_000181295.1 Otolemur garnettii | reverse complement strand
ATATATATATATATAGTTAACTGTCAATATGTTAAAATAAAAAATACCCACACGCAATCTTGTAGAAATCAGACAACTCGGTACCCTGTCCTCTAAAAATGAGTGAGTTTTGTCTGCAATTGCTACACACCTTCTCCAAAACTTCAACAGCCTTTAAACAGCGTCCTCCACAGGCTGTGATGGTTAATACAGCTTTGCACCTTATATTCCAACTTTGCACTGTAAGCAGAGTTCTCCAGGAAGGATGTAAATTATTCTCTAGTTTTATGTTTCAATAATTATACATTCTAAAAATGTAATCTCTTGATGACATCCTAAATGAAGTTGGCTTGACATTCCCTCGTGGCAGCAGTCCCCAAACTTTTTGGCACGAGGAACTGATTTTGTAGGAGACAGGTTTTCCATGGACAGTGGTGGTGGGGGCGGGGAAGTGTCCTCAGGTTCTCTTAAAGAACATGCAGCTTGCATCCCTTGCAGGTGCAGTTTACAGCAGGGTTCACACTCCTGTGAGAGTCCAGTCCCAGTGCTGGTGTGACAGGAGGCACAGCTCAGGCAGTGACGCAAGTGACGGGTGCAGCTGTTAATACAGATGGAGCTCGCCTGTCCCACACTCGCCTTCAGGGCCTAAGACGCCATAGACCAGTATTGGCCTGCGGCCTGGGGATTAGTGACTGTAGCCCTGTAGTATCATCTATTTCAGAGAGAAGGAACAGAAGGAGTAGGTGTGACCCTCTAGAATTAAGAAATTGGAAGCCTGGCTTGGCGCCTGTGGCTCAAGCGGCTAAGGCGCCAGTCACATACACCGAAGGTGGCGGGTTCGAATCCCCAGCCTGGGCCC
>NW_003852397.1:1953689-1957454 GCF_000181295.1 Otolemur garnettii | reverse complement strand
AGGTTGCTGTGAGCGTGATGCCACGGCACTCTACCCAGGGGGACAGCTTGAGGCTCTGTCTCAAAAAAAAAAAAAATAAAGCTAATATACAACATGTGTTTGTCAGGAAACATTCCAGGTGATAAGAGTTCTTTCAGGGCCCTAAAGAATTGGATGTGGCATAACAGTCTGTAGACAACATTTATTTTCCTTTTCCTGATCACTTTTGAAACGTGCGTGCTGGGAGCCTTCATTGCAAACCCTCAGGCTGTATTTACCTGGGCCTGTGGTGGTCTGATGTATGGACTTTAATTCTTGAAGGCCAGTAATGGTTTGAAAATGAGGTTGCGGGTGGCGCCTGTGGCTCAAAGGAGTAAGGCACGGCCCCATATGCCAGAGGTGGTGGGTTCAAACCCAGCCCCAGCCAAAAAAAAAAAAAGAAAATGAGGTTGCAAAGACAGTTTGGAATCTGTCCCAAAAGTTACCTAATGGCTACAGTTTAGTTCTGTTGTATGGCAGGTGTCATAATTCAGCCCTGACTCTAAAAGCAGTTTCCTTTTTCCTCTTACTCCCTTTCGAGTATAAATAAAATATGCCGAAAGTCCCAGAGGAGCTCTGCTTTCCACTGAACTGCTATTGAATTATAAAAATACCAAATGCTAGCACTGTGGGAGGCTGAGGTGGGCGGATTGCTTGGGGTCAGGAGTTTGAGACCAGCCTAAGCAAGAGCAAGATCTTATCTCTATGAAAAGTAGAAAAATTAGCCAGGTGTGGTGGCAGGCACCTGTAATTTCAGCCACTCAGGAGGCTGCGGTGTGAGGATCACTTGAGCCCAGGAGTGTGAGGTTTCAGTCATCTATGATGCCACTACACTCTAGCTGGGGTGACAGAGTGAGATCCTGTCTCAAAAGAAAAAAAGAAAGAAAGAAAACAAGATGGAAGCATTTAGAGGGCATATAGTTCAATTCCTTTTATAGAGGAAGAAACTAGGACCTAGAGAGATTTGGAAGCTTGTCCGAGATCATGTGGGTAATTCCTATAAGGTGTGGGCTGAGCCCCCAGGAGTCCCCACTACTGGTTTTCTGTTGCTTTTGTCACCACATTCTGCCTCCATGTGTCAGACAGTGTCACGGGCAGTTGGCAGGGACAAAAGGTGAGTGTCTGTGTTCATCATCTAATGAGTGCTCCTGCGACCCTAGGTTATGCATTCAGTGAAGATGGGGAATACTTTGCCTATGGTCTGAGTGCCAGTGGCTCAGACTGGGTGACAATCAAGTTCATGAAAGTTGATGGTGCCAAAGAGCTTCCAGATGTGCTTGAAAGAGTCAAGTTCAGCTGTATGGCCTGGACGCATGATGGGAAGGGAATGTTCTACAACTCATACCCTCAGCAGGATGGAAAAAGCGATGGTAAGTGTAGACTCCACATAAAGCACTTTTTTCACAAAATGAGGTGTGACTTTACGTGACTTAAAATAGAAGCTAAACACTACATAGAAGTTTTTGGTTCAGAACCATGTTTCCTCAAAGGGTGTTGTATCAGCTCGCTTTGCTGTTGAACAGACCACACCAAAATTTAGTGGCTTAGAATAATAACCATTTATTTTTGCTGTGAGTCTTTGGGTTTGCCTGGCAGTCCTTCTAGGCTCGGCTGTTATAACATGTATCTGTGGTCAGCAACAGGTCAGATGGGTGGTTTTGACCTGGCTCTCGTATATTCTGGGGCATCGACTGGGACAAGTAGGCTGCCACAAGTCTGATCCCTGTGGTTTCTCAGCCGCTGGCAGGCTTTCCCAGGCTTGTGCACCTGGTACCTTAGCAGGATTCCAAGAGGGAGAGCTGAAAGACACAGCCTTCTTGATGCTTAGGCTTGCTCCTGGGACATCAGCTTTGCAGCCTTCTGTTGGCCAAAGCAAGCTTCAAGGCCAGCCTCTTTCCAATGGGATAGGGAAGGGAGAAATTGTGAAAAATTAGGGTCACTATTGCAGTCAGTCCCTCACTGGTGTGTTATACCACATATCTCCCAAGGGGATGGTGGAGGAGGTAGACTTTTTAAATAAAAGCAACCTATTTGATGATGACGAGTGATTGTAAAACGTTCCTCTTGCAGTAACCCCATCTCTTCCTCTAATCAGAAGTTACAGGTCACCTGTTGATTTGGTTTATCTTGATCAATTTTTCCCTGGGACTTCCTGGACACACCTTTGTTCTTTTCAGTTGCACAAAGATCCTATTGTGTTTGTTCATATGGTCCTGTATTTCTTGTCTTTCTTTTCCTCCTTCACTCCCAGTGTTCCCAGGCAGGCAGGGCCATGTACCTTGAACCTCACTGGTGTAGGGTTTTAACACCGTCTTCTTCCTTACGGCGTCCCACATTGCTACACTGTGTGTAGCATTTTCTTGTGAGCTCAGTTGACCTCTACAGGTGAGTTTTATGACTGCTGTGCTGGATGAGGAGTTTGGGTGCAGAGGCTCAGTAACTTGCTGCAGGAACCACAGCCGTGCCAGCGCTTTCCACCACACGCGCCGTCCCCTTTCATGACGTTCTGTCTTTGTGGTCTTGAAATACGCTTGCTTGCTTTTCTCCCCCCGCCCGCCTCAGGTGATGTGGGAAAGCGGCTAGGCTGCTTTTCATCTCTGGGCTGTGTGTAGCCTTTGCTGCCTTTGATTAGGCTACAGCAAGACCTTTCTCCTAATTCACCAGTGAACTCCAAGAGGAACTAAGCGCAGACTCTTATTCCAGGCTGTTGGCTAAAGAGAGACATCTGTGCTCCGTATACCAAATTAGCTGCCTGTGTTAAGATGCCCCAAAGTTAGAAAATGTTGGTTATTTCCAAGTTCTGGGAGACAAAGTAAGTATAATGGTCCAGTTCTTAGGGGAGAATTATGTTACTAAAGTAATTTAGAAAAAGCAGGAACTATCAGCTTTCATCGGCAAAAATAATGATTAGTGATGGTGATTGATTTAAGAAAGCCAGTGTCTTCTCCCAGTTAATTTTGCTGCCCTCTGGCCAAGAGGATCTCAGCCATCTCAGGCCTTGCGGATGTAGCTGAGCAGGTCATACCACGTGCTTCCTACCTGTGCAAACGCAATGAAAATTACTTAAGCACCATAAAGCTTTTTTTTTTTTTTTTTTACTTTATGGTATTATCTTTTTTACTTCACTGCTGTAAAATCTTGGTATAATTTTTTTAAACATTAATTTTATTTTTTGGAGCAGCTTTAAATTCACAGTAAAACTAATAAAAAAGTACAGAGCTTTGCTGCCTACCCTCGCCCCGACACGGGGATGGCCTATCTGATTAGCAGCATCCCCCACCAGAGTGGTACATACATTTGTTAGAATTTATAAATCTACATTGACACATCCAGAGTCCATAGTGTTGTACCTTCTGTGGGTTCGGACGAGTGTGTGACGACAAGTATCCAACACTGGTAATAGTATCAGTAGTATCACCACCCTGAACGGCCTCTGTGCCCTGCCGGTCATTCTGGCAGTCACCCATCCCTTTACTGCCCCTGTAGATTTGCCTTTTCTAAAATGTCCTGTAGTTGGAATTTACATCAGTTTGGCTTCTTTCACTTAGAAACAACAATACATCAAAGTTCCTACATACCTTTTCATGGCTTCATGGTTCATTTCCTTTTAGTGCAGAATATATTCCAGTGTCTGGATGTACCTCAGTTTACCCATTCATCTGCTAAGAATGTCTTAGTCAATTCCAGGTTTTGGTGATTACAAATAAAGTTGCTATAAAAAGAAATCTGTGTATGGAGGTTTTTGTG
>NW_003852397.1:1927045-1953376 GCF_000181295.1 Otolemur garnettii | reverse complement strand
GCAGGCCCGGGCCACATTCAAACCCGCCAGCCTCAGTGTACGTGGCCGGCATCCTACCCACTGAGCAACAGCACTGTCCTGTGTGGATATATTTTCAACTCCTTTGGGTCAATACCAAGGAGCACAATTGCTGGATTGTGTGTGAAGACTGCGTATAGTCTTGAAGGAAACCTCCAAAACTGCTTTCTAAAGTGGCTGCACCATTACTGGCTGTATCATTTTGTGCTCCCACCAGCAGTGAATCCGAGTTCCTGCTGCTCCACAGCCTGGTGAGCATGTGATGGTGTCAGTGTTCTCGATCTGGTCCATTTTGACAGGTGTGTAGCGGTAACTCCTTGTTTTAATTTGCGTTTCCCTTGAAGACGTGTTGTGGAGCATCTTTTCATATGCTTATCCACCGTCTGAGTATCTTCTCTGGTAGGCTGTCTATTAAGGTCAGTTGTCTGTTTTCTTATTGTTAGGTCTTAAGAGTTCTTTATATATTTTTGATAACAATCCTCTATCAGTTATGTCTTTTGCAAATATTTTCTCCTTGACTGTGGCTTGTCTTTTCATTCTCCTGATCATATATTTTGCCAAGCAGAAGTTGTTGATAAAGGCTAGATTATCAATCACTTCTTCATATATTATGCCTTTATCGTTGTATTTAAAAAAATCATTGCCAAACCAAGGCCATCTAGATTTTCTCCTCAGTTATCTTCTAGGAGTTTTATAGTTTTATGTTCTACATTTAGATCTTTGATCTATTTTGAGTTCACTTTTCGGAAGGGTGTGACTCTTGCCCAGATTGATTATTTTTGCCTGTGGGTGTCCCTCTGTCCTGGTACTATTTGTTGAAAGGGCCGTCTTTGCTCCACCTGAATTGCCTTTGCTCCTTTGTCAAAGAGCGATTGTGGGTCTATGTCTGGGCTGCCCATTCTGTTCCCTTGATTCTTTTGCCAAGACAACTTTGATTACCATAGCTTTATATTAAGTCGTTTTTGTTTTTGTTTTTATTTCTGTTTTTTTTAAGAGGCAGAGTCTTACTTTGTCACCCTCAGTAGAGTGCTGTGGCGTCACAGCTCACAGCAACCTCCAGCTCTTAAATTTAGGCAATTCTCTTGCGTCAGCCTCCCTAGTAGCTGCTTTATATTAAGTCTTAAAGTTGGGCAATGTCAGTCCTCCAGACTCTGTTCTCCTTCCATGTCATGGTTGGCCACTCTGAGTATTTTGCCTCTCCATATAAACTTTGGAATCAGTTGTCAATACTCACAAAATATGTTTCTAAGATCCTGATTGGGAATACATTGATTCTAGAGATCAGAGTAGGAAGAACTGATATCTTGACAGTATGGAGTCATCCTATATCCACGAGCATGGACTTTATTTAGCTCTTCTTTTATTTCTTTCTTCAGAGTTTTGTAGTTTTTCCTGATTTATAGCTTGTACATATTTTGTTAGACTTATAGCTAAATATTTCAATTTTAGTGCTGTTAACATACTGTGTTTTTAATTTCAAATCTCATTCTTTGCTGGTATATAGGAAAGCAATTTATGTTTATATATTAGTCATGTATCCAGGCACTTAACTTTTTAAATGTTTCTAGCATTGTACAATGTAGATGGAACAGATTTTCTTAAAATTCCCTGCTGCAATTCAGTATACATTTTTAACTCCTTCAGGCACAGAGACATCCACCAACCTCCACCAAAAGCTCTGCTACCATGTCTTGGGGACTGATCAGTCTGAAGATATTTTGTGTGCTGAGTTTCCTGATGAACCTAAATGGATGGGTGGAGCTGAGGTACTGTACAGCTGGGAAATTTCACTCTCAAAGACTGTGTCTCATAGATGTGTCTATACATATTTCTATTATTTGATGATCTTTTTAAATTTGTTTTTTATTAAATCATAACATTTGTACATTGATGCATTTATGGGGTTCAGAGTACTGCTTCGATATATAATATGAAATGATTACATTGAACTAAGTAACACATCCATCACAATTATACTCATTTCTTAATAGTTTTGAAATGATTCTGTATTGCATTGCATATTAGGTGAGGTCCCCCCCAAATACTCTCCCATCTCCCATAGCCCCCCTCCCCTCCCCTTTATGGATGGTAAAGGTTCTGTGAGTAAAGACTCTTTTGTTAAAATTTTGGTAGTTAAATTGACTCTTAATGATGAAGGTTGTAAGCCTTTTAACTGTACTCTCAACATAAAAGTCATAATACAGGCTTATAGTAAAAAATATAAACTACACACTAATGTAAATTATGAACATTTCAGATCTTGGAATCCTGTTTCTCACAGGTGAGCAGAGCAGTCTCATAAATTTTCTTTGTATACACAAGTAATGTTGGAGGAAAGTGTGCGTGTATTTTGCTTTTTTACACAACTATACTTTTTTCATGTTCACTTGTTTTTACATTAAAATTAGTATTTTGGACATTTTTCCATTTTATACTTATTCATACATTCTTTGAGGGTTTTAACAGTAACCCACTTTTACTTTTTTTAGCTAAATTATTTTTGTTAGAATAAGAAATATATGAGGTGAGCACACTAATAATAGTAAAAATATATTTAAAGTTACAAAAAGAAGTGATGAAGTGAATCCATAAATTTGAACATCAAACTTACTAAATATGTACAAATTTCAAAGAGCTTAACCACAATTACCTCATATAATTGGAACATATATTCCAATGTAAATTATAATTGTAAGGGAAGCCCAGCTAAAACTAGGAAGAAAATGAAAAAAGTGAGTTTATTTTCAACATGATACTGTCCTAATTTGTTCTTACATGTACATGTAAATGGTCTGTCCTGTTGCATTTAATCCCTCTTATATTCAAGTTCAGTGCACAGCATAAAGTTGATGGCTCTTCCAACTATTAAAATTTAGATGACTGATACCGTACTGAGTAACCAACCTCTATTGACGTGGTAGGTTTTTCAAGTTAATGGCCCCAGTTTTATTCTGTATTGTACTACTCAACTGGGAAGAAAGTTAGGAGCACTTAGAGTATGATTTTGACTCTTGTTCATTCATTTTTGTGTAGTATGAAAATTTTTTTTGTTTAAGAAAGAGAAACTCTGAATGTTTTAACATGGGTGAGATTTTATCCCATTTTTAGTGGAAATGAAGAATCTAGTATAAACTTTTTAGCTCACTTACCTCTTCTCTTGAAAGAGTTAGAACTTTAGGTAGGAAAGGGATGTTTAAAGTTTTAACTTCTGCTCATAGGTCTGGTTCATTGAAGGACAAAATAAGAATCTTTGGTATTTTAGTCGATGTGCATTGATATGTGTATTTCAAATTATCTTATTATTTATTTGTTTTGGTTTCTAGACCAGGGTTCAGCCAAACTGCTGTTCTCAGACCAAATCTGTGGGCAGCTTGTTCTTGTAAATAAAGTTTTATTGTAACACAGCCACACCTTTAAATCTTGCTTCTGTGCTAAAGTGAGTAACGGCCACGGAAGGCCATATGGCTCACAAAGCTGGAAATGCTTAGTATATGGACCTTTATAGAAAACACTTGTCAGATTTTAATGGAATATTTTAAAAATGAATTTATAGGACTTACATTTTATTACCTTCAAATGTGTCCCTTTTTCATGCTTTTTCTTTCCTACCCTACCAGCTTTTCTGCAGAGTTTACTGTTCTCATCTTTCTCACGTTTGTTTTTAGTAGCTTGTCTGGCATCTGTTGTGGATTGTTTCTCTTAAATTTTCTTCTTACTCCAACTTGTCCTCATGCTGAAGGCTTCTGCTTACTACAGATAGGGGTGATTATATAAAATAATAACATTTCCCCAGCTTGTGAGGGAAACACAATTAAGGAGATAAATATGCTACAAAAAAATCAGCATGTTAAGTCCTGTGTATTTCTCTTCCCCTTTTCAGGAGGGGGGTTAATGGGGAAAACCTAAAATAGTATATTTTAATAATCAAATTTTATTCCCTCTGAGTCTTCATAAAATAGAAAGACATGCTCTTCTGGAGAAACTTTCATGCTTCAAAAATAATTTCATTGTAGCAGAACAACTTTAATCAAGGTAAAACTATTTGGTTTGTAGAATGACATGAATATGGAAAATAAAAGCCAAAATAGCAATGTATTTTAGCTTGTAGGTCTAAGGGGAAACAAAATAGCCTTATGCCCACAACTCTTAATCTTTTATTAGCATTTCATTGAAACTAGTTTTTTATGACTTTTTCTTTTTTCTTTTCGAATTGCAGTAAAATGCACGTAACATAAAATTGACCATTTTAGTCATTTTTAAGCGTATGTTGCGGTGGCACTAAGTACATTCACATTGTAGTGTACCCATGTTCATCCAACCATCTTCAGAACCTTTTCTTTGTGCAAAACTGAAACTCTGCACCTGCTGAAGAGGAGCTCCCATCTCCCCCTCCTGGCAGCCACCGTTCTGCTTTCTGTCCCCTTGTATTTGACTGTTCTCAGTCCCTTGTGTAAATGTCATCGCACAGTGTTTGTCCTTTGTGACTGGCTTGCTTCACTTAGTATAGTGTCCTCAAGGTTCGTGTAGCATATGTCAGAATTTCCTTCCTTTTCAAGGCTGAGCAATATTCAGTGTGTGTGTGCACCACATTTTTGTTTCCTGATTGATCTGTGGACATCAGATGGGCTCACTGTCCACAGCATTGTTGTCAGTAATGCTGTGATCAGCTAGTGTTTACAGTGACAGTGGAAGCATTCACACATGCATTGGATATATCCATGGTCGGTTCTATTTAGACAGGGATGTGAAAAGCACATTTAAATAGCTCAGGTCATCCTCTGTCCATTCAGTAGGTGAACACTCCACATAACTTATTTAATATAACCATTACCACAACTTTAAGAAGGAGGTGATCATTCCAGGTATAAACAAAATACCTGCTAGAGGAATTACCTTGCAAGCCCGTGACTGGCCCTGCCTGCTGGGTGTGCAAGAACCAGGACAGCCCTGAGCTTTGTGGGTGAGGCTGGAGGAGCCCTGTGGGTGGACACTGGGGGGTGTTTTCTCTGGCTTGCTACTGCCCTACCCTTTGGCTGTGCCCTTAGCAATCCACGTTCCCCAGAACTTCCCTTGTATCTAGACACCGTCTCCTCCTGACTCACCCTTGCCCTCCTGCATGGACAGGTCTTTCTTCCTTAAACAGTGTATCTCAGGAAGCTTCAGTCAGGAAGCAGCCCTAGTTTTCCCACCCAGCCCGTGACAGTGAGTCTCCACAGGACGCCTGCCTTCTCCACACAGAACTCCGGGCTTTCTGACACTTCAGGGTATAAAAACTGTTTAAAAAAAAAAAAAAAGCCTGTTGCTGTTTACAACAAAGTATGATTCTCAAGTCTGTCTCCTTGGTTATCTATTCATCCTGTCCTTGTTTGTCTGGTGGCCCGCAGGGAGGAGGCGTTAGGGGAGGGGATGGGGCTTCTCGCCTGGAGCTGCTGGTTGGTCTCCCTCATCTCTTGTTCCTTTATGTGGATTATAAACTCTGGCTGCCCTTTTGCAGTGACCCCCCTCTGCCCCGTCCTCTTCCTGGTGCGTCCTGACCCAGGGAAGCCACTCCCATGGGCTGCTTCATCCTAGAAGTACTGGCCGTGTGCCCATGGCCCTCCTGACTTGCAACCAGGGACCTTTGGCCACCCTCAGTCCCTCCTGTACACATCCAGACTTCAGGGCCCAGGAGTAAGGTGTAACATGAAACAGGCTGGCATTTGGCTTGGACAGACGGATGACATCATTATCTAATATAGATTATGATGCCTTACTTAGTTGAAGGGCAGGATTGTGGGAAGATTGAAATTGTCGTGTTTCAGGAAATTCTACTGGACGAAACAGCGCGAATTGTGAGCATTTGGAAAAAGGAAAACTCAAGAAAATCTGATACTTGAGGCACTGTTTCCAGCAGAGGGTGCTGTAGAATGAAGATTATGAAGCTGCATTGATTCCCTTTAGAAAAAAGAGAAAATGCCCAGTTCTTTGTGATTATCTAGCTAAATCCTACATAGAGGACCTAATTCTTTCCACCTAACTCTTACAAAAGGGTTTTTTCAAAGGCACTTCTGTCACGTATCTCCATAAGCCATTTTATATGTTCACTTGCATTGTCTAATAATTTTAAAAAATGTAAATTTATATGTTACTCATATATTAACATGCAGAATATACTGACTGGCGCTCAATTCATAATAGGCACCTAGTGAAAGTTAATTTCCTCACTGTCCCCAGTTCTGCTGAAGTTCATGTACACAAAGACCCACAAGGTCTAGCCTTTCAGAACGTACACAGGAGAGTCCAGTGGTCTTCCTGCGATAATTCTGCTTCCTCTGCCCCGACTTGCTGGGCATTTTTGAGTGTCTCCTAGTCTGCACAGGCCATATATCTCCTGGTGCCCACCACTGTTTCCTCCTTCATGAGTACCCTCGTACGTTGCTGACACTCACCATGCTTGTTAGATCCAGGAAAATCTCAGCAGCATGGTTGGGAAGGCAGAAAACTCAGGGAGGCCAACCAGGGACCTGGTGTGAGGGAAGCAGGAAGGCTGTGCTGCTCGCCACGCCTAGGGCAGCTCCTGATGGCGAGAGTTGCTCTGGGAGTAGAGTTCCTGGGTTCGCTCGTCAGTCACTTTTTCACCTGACCCCTGGTACTGCTCAGTAGGGGAGAAAAGAAGACAAATAGTAGATTCTTAAGTAACCATGCTTGTTTGCCAGACAAACCACCAAGTAGTTTAGAAACAGTAGTGCTCTGTCATGTCAAGACGTAATCTTATTTTAGTTTGCATAGTTTTTTCCTTAGAACTTTCTGTTTTGTTCATTTCTGGCATGCCACGCAGCATGTCACAGAGTATTGTGATTGATTTCTTTTTTCCCCATTGCTATAATTACCACACTATACTGGGAAAGCTGGGTAATTTGATTTCATGACTACCTATTAGAAATATTTATGTTAATGCATGCTCACACGTGCTTATGGCTGCCCCTGTATATCTGATGCTGCCACTGTCTCTTGTTTTTATTACAGATCCATAAATGAGTCTTATATATGAAAAGTCATCATTGTAGGTGCTTAGTTGAACATTTAAAAGTTTTCCTAAATTTGGTGTTGAAAAATAATATTGGGCAGTGCCTATGGCTCAGTGAGTAGGGCGCTGGCCCCATATACCGAGGGTTATGGGTTCAAACCCATCCCCAGCCCAGACTTAAACAACATCGAAAAATAGCCGGGCATTGTGGTGATGAGGAACTGTAGTCCCAGTTACTCGAGAGGCTGAGGCAAGAGAATTGCCTAAGCCCAGGAGTTGGAGGTTGCTATGAGCTGTGTGACACCGCGGCACTCTACAGAGGACGAGAAAGTGAGACTCTGTCTCTACCCACCCCCCCAAAAAGAAAAATACTTAATATTAAAGGCATGTTATGTTTTGCAATTATTATAAAAGGAATTCAAAAGAGTCTATAGAATAAATTTGATAGTTTCCTCCTCTGAGAGCACCATGATTAACTCCGAAAGCTATTAAAATCCATTTTCATTCCTTTTGTTAATTTTCAGGACAATTTCAAGTGTCATTTCTTTTTAGTATACTTTTTTTATACAGTTAATTCTTGTGTTATAATGAATAAAAGAAAATACTTTCTTCAATTTGAAGAAGTTCACGTAGATTCAAATTATGGAAAAAAATGTCCACCCTATTTTTGTTAGATTCTAAGTGGAAAAAATTATGTTAAAGAAATTTCATGTCCATGAAGATTTGGTTTTTAACACAAGACCACATGACTCTGGAGCTCAGTATTGTATCATAAAATAGCTTATGAGTTTTTCTTTGAAAATGTTATGTTTGTTAAAAGTCCACATAGTCTTTATAGATAGAAATACTGGGTTTTGTGTCCTGCTGTTTTGAAGAGCAGATAACTATAGACAGCTAAATGGTTGGGAGCTTAAAACATTAAATGTTTTTCTGTTAGTTTTCTCTTACGATGGGATACCTGGAGAAAGGCCTGTTTATTTAGGTCATCTGGAAAGCCCAGCTGTCCTTAGCGTTATTTAGTATTAAGAATGAAAATAGCCAAATTCATGAGCTTTCAAATCTGTACTCTGCTAGTAATGATAACTAATCACCGTCACACCCGCGTGAGGCATTAACTGGAGGCATTTTTAGAAAACATCGTTTGGTGCTAAATCTCCCTGGAGGGGATGCTGGCTGCTGCTTCTCCTCTCAATTCTGTGGCATTTTCAGTTCTTGGGTTCGTGGGAGTTGTATACCTGAATGTGCCACCTTGCTTAAGTCACATCTGTTGGACCAGCACAGTGAACCTCACAGAATGAGGTATAAAACACATATTCTAATAGTAGATCTCAGTGTGGCCTGGTATGGGGCAGCACAGTTCGTGCAGTCAGATGTTTTAATGAATTAATGTGGCTTCCTTCATGAAAACAGAAAGTACAGTCCCCCCCCATACTTTATGCCCTACCTTTTGATAAATGCAAATACATGTGACAGCTGTTATTTAGAGGCCTCTTCACAAGTAGAAAACAACACTTCTAAATGTTTGCTCAGGTTATCCTAAAATATGCCAAGGTAAGAAGCCACAAAGGTTGAGGGAGACTCTTCATTCTCCATTCCTCTGACCCTGCAAAGAACTTGCTTGGTTTTTCAGTGGTGAGGCGTGAGAGAGGTTCCTGACCAACAGCCCTAAGCATGTTCTTGAGATTGCACCTCATCAGCAGTAAAGTTGCTGTCTTGATTCTCCATCTGTTGACAGTTGTTCCATTTCTGGTTGATCAGACCTTTAGTAGGGAGAAGTGGACGTTTGGGGGGCCTGCCCAGAACACTGAATGGGAGGACAGTAGCTGTGGGCTGGGCTCTTCCCTATGACTCATGTATAGAGGGTATTGGTGCCTTGCGTGCTGTCACTGGTGGGTTTCCTGGGAAGCAGGCTCTGAGATAGAAATTAGCATTCTGAAAGTTGAATGGGAGAGCTCTTAAAATCTGTCCTGTGTGGCAAGTGAAGGGAGCAGATGTGAAGTTGAACTGTAATGCAGTTATCACAGCAGTACCAGCCAAGCTACAGGGAGTTCTCAAGCTTGGTAAGCCCTTAAACATTTTCCTTCCTGGCCGGTGAGGGATCTAGGCCTTTATAACCCTGCAGCAACCAGTTGTCATATGTGGATAAATGCAAAAGAATGTGTGTCTTTGGAGGGGCAACTCTTCAACTTGAGGATGAATCCTGGAGCGGTTCTCAGCCGAGAGCTGTTCCCAACACAGAGGAGCTGAGGCAAAGAGGGAGGCCGCCACAGCATCCGCTACGCACGCATGTGTGCAGCTTGAGTACGTTTCAGCCGTCGTTCTCTGTACCACATCCCTATACCAACATATCATTGAGTTGTAAGAATGGAAAATTTTAAGGAGCCACTTTCAGGGGAATTCTGCTTTTTTAAAATTTTTTTCATTAAGTCATATACACATAAATCATGAATACATTTATGCATATGTGGGGTACAATGTGTTTTTTTTTATACAATTTTGGAGTGCTTACATCAAACTAATTAATACAGCTTTTGCCTCATTTACTTGATTATTGTGTTAAGACATTTATGTTCTGTACCTGTTAAATTTGACTAGTACCCTTGCAATATGCTCCATAGGTGTGGTCCCACCGTTTACCTTCCCTCTATCAAACCTCCCCCCTCCCTTCCCTTCCCACTCCATTTCTCTCCTTTATCCTGGGCTATAGTTTTGATCTTCTCATTCATAAGAAAGTATGAGTAAATATAAATTGGTTTCATAGAAGTACTGAGTACATTGGGTACTTTTTCTTTGATTCTTGAGAGACTTTACTTAGGAGAATATGTTCCAGGTCCATCCATGTAAACATAAAAGAGGTAAAGTCTCCATCTTTTTTAAGGCTATATAGTATTCCACAGTATACATATACCACAATTTATTAATCCATTCATGGGTTGATGGGCACTTGGGCTTCTTCCATGACTTGGCTATTACAAATTGAGCTGCAATGAATAATCTGGTGCAAATATCTTTTTTGCCAAGTGATTTTTGGTCTTTTGGATATACTCCTAGTAGAGGAATTGCAGGATCCAACGGCAGGTCAATTTTTAGATCCCTGAGTGCTCTCCAGCCTTCTTTCCAAAAGGAACGTTTAGCTTGCATTCCCACCAGCAGTGCAGAAGTGTTCCCTTTTGAGGATTTGTTATGAGTCATTTCCTCCCGAAAGCCTTCCCTATCTTATTCTTCCTGGTTCCACCCCCCTCCCCTCCCCATTAGATGCACTGCAATCATCTTTTGTATTTCTCACTATTAATATTCTGCAACATGGCCTCATGTATGCGTGTATGTCTGTCTGTCTGTCTGTCAGTCTGTCAGTCTCTTTCTCCCCTGAGCCTAAGTTCCTGATTTCCTTTAGATCTATGTGTCCCAGAACCTAGTTCAGCCACAGACATTAGTAGATCCTTAGTGATGTTGGTTGGATAAACAGCCTCACCTCTGACTCCTCTCCTCAATGGTGGACAGCTGTGTCTGGTGGCACATATTCAATCGTGTCTCTGGTAAAGGAGATGGAAAGTTGGCTGGAGATGGAAGTTGACCTGGACTCTTCTGTTAAGACTAGCCACCTTTGGTAACAAGACAGAATTACTCCCTAAAGCTTAGATGGGAGCATTCTCTTCCTTTCTGGAGACTCGCCTTTCTGCCACCTATCAGGGGTGTGGCTTTTGCCTTTTTTTTTTTTTTTTTTTTTGTAATCTCCACAAAGTGTGTGTTATAGGAAATAAAAAGCTAAGTACCACTGAATTACCAAATTTTAATTAGTCCATTTGTAGGACACTATATTCTCTTAATTCATGTAGATTTCCCTCTGTCTAGATACTTTCATCAATACAGATGTTAGTATATTCTTTTTTTTCTATTTTCTAATTATATTTAATCAGTACTCTAAATGAAATCCAACAAATGACTTTCAGAATTAGATTGTGAAAGTAACTTCCATATTTGAAATTGACAGTAACAAGAATGGTAGAGTTTTAGCTTTGATTAATACTTGTTAGGAATGCAAGTACTGGATTTAATAGCAGCAAAGATAAATGTTTCATTTGTGATAATTCTTAAAATTTTGTTTTTGTTAATGTTTCATTTACATAAATTGTAGATTTCATGAAATCAAGGAAATTTTGTTTAATATAGACATAAAATAGAAGGCATCTGTGAAAAGCACAGATTTAGGAATTACCTATTTCATAATTGGTCGGGTTAATAGTATTGCACCTCTGTTGCAAAAAGTCACTGTTTTTGAATTAGAGTAATTGATTTCAGAGAGCACCATTATTCCAGCTGATGTCATATTGCTTAACAAAAAGCCAACAGGTTTTGTGAACTGGAATTCCTACTGTTTTATTTTGTTGATTGTGAGGTTTGAGACCTTGAGCATTTGAAAATTCAGAGTTGTTTCCAGTTAAGCAAATGTTAGTGGCTATGAAACATCTCCAGATTGTGATAAGTTAGAGTGGGAAAGAATGACTTAATTGGCATAACAGCAGTGTACTTTGGGACTTCCTGCCTCAGATTAAATATAAACTGTTACGTCTGTTTAGTCCAGCCAGAAACGCTAAGAAAAAACTCACTAGATGTGCTTGAGGCAGCTGTCACTGAGGTTTGGTGTGGATCTTGCAGTGAATTTTACTGCCCTCTCTTTCTCTTGAGGATTTCACTGTGTCTGAATTAGCCATCACTTATGATTGATGCAGCACAACTTTAAGGACTAAGCTATGAAGATTTCTGTCTCTATTTAAGGGACATGCAAACAAAAGTATGAAGTCTTGCTAATGAGGCCACTTTCAATTATATTTAATAAAATTATAATTATGAGGTTGCTGGTGATATTCTTAATACAGGATGGTTTGAAAAGAAGGTTGAACTAAAATTCTGAACATTGGTTTAAGAGCCATGTATATTCTTAAGGAAAACAGAATATAACTCCCAGATCAAAGAATAACACGTACACTACGAAGAAGAGGAAAGGAAAAAGCAAAAGTGAATAAAACATTCCAACTTAAGACTGCAGAAGCAACACCAGCAACAGGGCTGATCCACGAGCGAGGTGAGCCCAACAGGTGCTCCACCCTTCTGTCTGGAGGTATTTTTTGGACTCTGGGGCAAGAGGAGGAACAAAAAGTATTACATTCCCACTGGACTAAAGATCCAAAGGTTGGAATACAGGGAGACTGAATCCATGGGAAGTTGCAGGGCAGAATACCAAAAGGAGTGCACTACCTACCAAAGTCTCAGAAATCTGCCTGGGGATCCTCTTCTATTTGGGCTCACTAGTAAGTGATCTGCACAAGTGAATAAGATTCACTTGTGCAGATTCAAGCCAAGAACAGCTGTCAGGGAGCTGTATAAACTGGCAACTACCAAAGATTAAAGAAGGCTGGGGGACTTTCACATCCTGACCAGAGTGGAAATGCCCAGTGAACACACAGACTCTTCCATGGAGACCGCAGAGAGGCCAGGCCCCAGGAGTGGAGTTGCAGACCTACCCAACAAAGCCTGAAAACAAGTCTAATGGATCAAGATGATCTACCACAAATTAACTGCCTCAGACATTTTACAAGCAGGCCAGAAAAAAATAAATCCCACAACACTCGAAAGCCCAGAGTCTAAATAAAAAATTGTCAGACATGTCAAAAAAAAAAAAAAAACTGTGATTTACAACTAAGAGGAAAGTTATCCAGTAGAAACAGATCCAGAAATAATTGTAGAGTTAACATACAATAATTGATAAAAAGCTATTATAAAAACAATTTTTAAAGATTTTTAGGAAATGTTAATGTAATGGCCAAAGACAGAGAAAATATAAAAATGAACCACCTGTTCTTCTAGATACATAATAAACTCTGAAATGAAAGATTCTCTGCAAGGACGTAACAGCATTTTATTTTATTTTTTAAGACAAAAGAAAATGTCAGTGAGTTTGAAGACAGGACAATTAAAACTGAAACACAAATAAATGCAGTCTCATTGACCTGGGAGACAATATCAGTACTGAATCTGAAGTCCTAGCATAAGAGGAAGAGCACAGAGAAATACACAGATGGGAAAAATGGCCAAAAATATTACAAATACGGTACAATATACCAAAGCCACATATCCAAGAAGCTCTCCAAATCTCAAGCTGGCTACTATAGCACAGCCCCTTAGAATTGCAACACAGTGAATTTTCAGAATACCAAAGACAGCAAGAAAATATCAAAAGCAGCCAGAGAAGAAAACTACATATTCTATGTAGGGAAACAAAGATCAGAAGTAACGACTTCCTGTCTGAAACAGTGCAAGTCAGAACGCAATGGCCAGGTACCTTCTCCAGGAGCCTTAGCCCTATTTAATACTCTGGGCCCCCCCAACCTGTTTCCCTTACGCAGACCTGTTCACGTTCTCCGTGGCATTTATTACTTTATAATATACCGCATAACTGCACATTTATGTGTCTGTCTCCCTTACTAGATGTAACATTTTTTCCTGATTGACTTACTGATGTATCTTTAACACATAGAAAGATGTTACACACATAATAGCTGCTTAGCAAGTGCTTACTGAATGAGCAAAGAATAACAGTTGTTCTTAAGTGTATTAGGTAGAGTTCTCCAGAGAAGAAGAACCAACAGAGGTGTGTGTATATGTGCATGTAGGGAGGATTTTAAGGTAGTGGCCCCCATGATTGTGGAGGCTTGGCAAGCCCAAAGTCTGCAGGGTAGGCCAGCCGTCTGTCTGCTTGGGGAAGACTGCAGTTAAGTCAGGGTCTCCACTACCTGAACCCCTTCTTACTCAGAAGAGGTCAATCTTTGTTCTCTTAAGGCCTTCAAGTGAGATGATGCGCCCCACCCACATTATGAAAAGTAACCTGCTTTACTCCAGTTCTCTTTATTTAAATATAATCTTATCTTAAAGATAACCTTCACAGAAATATCTAGAATAATGCTTGACCAAATATCTAGGCACTGTATTCTAGACAAGTTGTCATGTAAAACTCATAATAAGAATGTGGAAAAACAGGAACTGTCATATACTCTACTACCAGCTGAGAGTATCACTTTGGAGAATGATGTGGCAACATCTAATAAAGTTGAAATATGTACACATCCTGTCATTGAGCAATTTTGCTTCTAGTTACATGACCAGGGAAGCATTTTAGGTCACAGATATGTTCACAAAGTTTTCTAAATGATTGTTTGTACTAGTTTTAAAAAATTGGAAATAATATTTTTTTCTTTGCTTTTATGCGTATAAATTTATGGATTACAAGTGTAATTTTTTGCGTAAATATAACGCATATTGATATAAGTGCTGTTAGTGTACCTGTCACCTAAATAATCATACATTGTACCCATTAAGTAATTTCTCATCTTCCACCCTACTCTCATAACCTCAGCATTCTGAGTTTCCATTTTCTGTCATTGCACACTCTATGTACATGTGTATACATTATTTATGTTCCGCTTATAAGTGAGAAAATGCTGTATTTGTCTTTCTGGGTCTGAGTTGTTTAACTTAAGATAATGGCTTCCAGTTTCATGCATGTTGCTGCAAAAGGCATGATTTTATTCTTTCTCATGGCTGAATAATATTCCAGCGTGTGTGTATGTGTGTGTGCACACATGTTTATGTATACACACACACACGCACACATATTTAACATTTTCTTTATCTAGTCATCCACTGATACTTAAATTGTTGATTCCATATCTTTGCTGTTATATGAATAGTGCTGTGATAAACACACAAGTGTAGTTATTTTTTTGTTACAATGATTTCTTTTCCTTTGGGTAGATACCCAGTAGGGGGATTGATGGATCAAATGGAAGGTCTAAAGAAAATGGAATTGATCCAGGAGTTTATTGGTAGGAAGAGGGAGCAATTAATTGTGTTATATTCTTAGATTATAATACCATACAGCAGTTAAAATGAAGCATATTTACATGTACCAATGTGGATTAATTGTAAAAATAATATTGAATGAAGAAATGAGTTGCAGAAGGAGTTGAGTTGACAAAATGGATGGTATTGGATTTTTCATCTTGACTTTTTTTGTAACCTAAGATTCTGCTGTTTTGTACTACAAAAGAAATTCCCAGGAAGCCCAGACCTTTCATCTCTGCAGTCTTATAGTAGAAGTGACTAAAGATAAAACATAAAATGTGGTTCAGTAGAAACTTGTTAACATGACTAGTGTGACCTACAGTGACTTTCTTGGATCTATACCGATTTTGCTAATTCTAATTTAGAACAACTTTGAAATTATGTAACCCATGAAGAAACCTTGAAGTTGAGGATGTTATATTCAAAATGACCGAATTTCAATAAGACTAGATTAGAAATTTAAATAAAAATTGTGTTGAAGTCATTATGATATTCAATAATGTCTACCAATATTTTCTTCTTAAATAATTCACTGTTAAACTGCAATTAAGAGTGTAACAAGTTAAAAATATTCACCTTTGATCATAAGTTTGGGGAAAAGACACTCATTTGAAAGTTAACCTTGATTTTTTACTTAATATTTAACAATGCTCTTACAAAAATACACATACTCTGATTAGCGCCCTGCCCTGTTTCTGTTTCCTTCACAGTTATCTGATGATGGCCGCTATGTCTTGTTATCAATAAGGGAGGGATGTGATCCCGTAAACAGACTCTGGTACTGTGACCTACAGCAGGAACCCAATGGCATCACTGGTAAGTTATTCCTTTAGATGCTGGTAATTATTACGAGAAAGTCCATTAAAAAATAATTATTTTGGTCTTCTAATTGATTTTCCAAGAAACCTTCTTCCATTCTACCACATCATATCAGTTAATACAATTATTTTTCTTTCAGTATTTTTCCATAAAATGAGGAAAAATTGAATGAAACTATTGGCATTAACATTCTTCCTGTAGACTGGAATTAGCCATATTTTCTGCCCATGAGTGAAATATTCTGTGAGTATTGCAGATGAAGAGTGTTCAGGCCCTGTAGTCTGTAAAGTATCATAATTATTTAGTTCTAATGGGACAGATTGTCACAGGCAAGGGTTATTAGACCAGTGAGAATTTATTAGGCTGACGGGTAGTGAGTACAGTTGCTCCTCAGAGCTGAGTCACGTGCAAAGGAACAACTTGCTTTTGCTTTCTGAATCCTCACGTATCGTAAGGGCAAGCACAGAACCAGCCAGCCGCGAGCTCCGCAGATGGCTCGTGTTAAATGTCCTGCCCTTCTCACGTCTCTGTCGGACCAGCACTATTACCAAGCATTAAAACTTCACACCTACACATTTGACGACACTGAAAGTTCTCAGACCCAGACCTTCTGTCAGACACATTGGCACCCAAATAAGAAAACTAAACTGTTAACACCATGTTCTAGTTAATGTAAAATGCATCTATCTTAGATTTTCACATGTTCAAATATACTACAGAGAGTGCATTTCTGTAAAAATTTGTTTACCTCATTATTAGCATTAACTGGTATTGTGATAGGAAAATATTTAGATCTAATTAGGCATTATATCACTTTTAATATTCTCTGCAAGATCACATCCTAACACTTTTAGATACTATAGAGCACCATTCACACACATGCATGAGGTCAGCAACTTTCATTATACTGTAAATATATCCATTTAATAAAACCTTACTTTTTTTCTATTAAAAAGAAATAGATTAAACCCATTTTGGTCGCAAGAAACCAGTATCAACCAAACCAATGTTCATGTCCTCTGAGAGGAACAAACCACCACCCTAGACTTAAGTTGCATGTCTGGGTCTCCATAGAACAGAGCAAACCTTTTAAGATTGAACTGAAAGGCAGTGGCAGCAGACGTCATGGTGCCACTGTCCTATACGCGTGTTCCTGTGTGATTCTGAGGTGGTGGGAAAGATCTTACCTTTCTTCCTTGTATTAAAAATTCTAATTATAGGGTTCGTCATTAAGGGAGTTCTGTTTTTATTTTCTGTTTATAATTTTGTTCTATATTTAAATTATTATCCTGGGTTGTGTTTTTAAAAGATATAAGTTAACAAATTAAGAACATGCAAATTGCTTAATTTACCCCAAGTACAGAGAAGAAGATTCTAATATGAATCTAATATTCATACACTGAACCACCATTGGTATGTCCATGTTAATAAGAGATAGTAAGACTTTGAATGGAACTCACAAGTGCTCGCCAAACTCAGGGAAACTGTATCTGCTCCCGAACCTCTTGGTCCTTGTCTGTCCCTGCCCCACTTTGTCATTGCAGTGTTACTGAGGTGTTAGAGAAGGGTGCAAAAGGAAGGATGGGGACTTCCAAAAGGAAGGTAGAGCAGAGGTGCACTAGGCTCTCAAAAACTAAATTCTAGGCAGTCCCGCCAGGAATGAAGATGAAGAAGAAAAAAGGGACATGTATGTAAGAAACCCTTAATGGCTGTGGTGCATTCATGTCTTAAGACCTACTTAGAAAACAAGTCACATCCTGGCCTGCCTTCCACCTTTATCTTCTCTTAAGTTACTAGAGAGTTGTCTTCTCTGCTTTCTGGGGTGGTTTTTGTGCAGCCTAAATGAAGAGGCCAGTACTTAGCAAGAACCCGGGAAACATCAGCAATGATTATTTTCCAAATTGTTCTCTTTTTTCTTAAGTCTCCCAGAGCATTGTAAGATTATTGCGCAATTGATGATTTGAAGTAAGTCCAGCTGTGAGGACTGTGCATAAACCTAAATTTATATGAGACATTATCTCTTGGAGTCATGTAGGAGTCACACGTTTCTTATCAAAATTATTTCTGGATATTTTCTGTCTGTGAGGTTTATGAATGTATCGATCAGGGCTTAATCAAAGAAGCAGAACGAATCGGAGATGTGTAGACATTTATTACAAAGAATTAGCTTACAGGATTGTGGAGGCCATGTAGTCAAGTCTGAAATTTACAGAGCAGGGCACCAGGACAGACAAACTGGGGAAGCCTCAGCTCTGCTCCTATGGCCTTTCAACTGATTGAGTCAGGCTAACCCAGATTATCTCAAGTCAGCTGATTGTGGACTTTAATCACACCTACAAAATATCACTATAGCCACACCCAGATCCACACTACAGCCATTAACCTAGGCGAGTTTACAGCAAAAAGACCATCACAGCAACTTCATGGGCAACCACATGGAGCAGAACAGAGCAAGCAAGCATTACAATACTAACCTGCTAATTTCATTTTTGCGTAAGGTTACCAAACTGATCAGTGTTTGGACTTTATTGAAACATTTGGAAAAGTGTGTCATATCCTGTGGACAAGAAAGCAAAATTTGAGGTAAATAATAAACAGGAGCCTTTGAAGCTACTCGTAGGTTGGACCAGCATGGAGAAGATTCCCCAGTGACGACTGCTAGGTTCCCAGGGTAGCACTAAGCCTGTCCTCTTTGTCTAATTATTGCTTTACCAGTACAGCATTACATTTGTGGATAGCATAAACTTCAGAGTAGTTACTCTTTTGAATGGCAGTCCTGAGATTCTGAAAAGTCTTGCCACTTACAGTGATTGACCAAATGAGTATCAGTTTTCGTTTTTGGTTCAAAAGTCAATTGTACCAGATGAGATTGGAGAAATCCTCCTCATTTGTTTGCTTTTTAATTGATTGCTGGTTTCCCTGGAACCTGATATGATTATGACTATTTAAAGAAACAAACTTTGAGTGTGTGACTATTGAAGAGAGAAAGTAAATTTAGTCTATAGGTTAGATAGCAGATTGAGATAGTAATCATTAAAATTTTTTAAGTAGCTCCTAACAATTACAGTTGGATATACTGGGAGAATAATCATAGCCTTTCAAATCAGATTTGAATTTTAATCGTTTCTGTACCACTAAATAACTGGTGACCCTAGGAAGGTTTTTTTTCCCCTCTCAGTATTTCCCATCTGCTAATAGGGGGATACTGTTTACTTCACAGGGTATGGATGAAATGAAAGTGCAAAGAAAAGGCTGAGCAGGGTTCCTAGCATACAGCGGCTTCTCAAGGATTCCTTCTTTCTCTTTTTCTTTGGTTTTGACTAAAAGGGGAATATTTAGAATCACCACCCTTTAGTTTTAGGTAGCTCAGAAAACGAGATGGAGGACACTCTGAAAAAAAAAATAATCTTCATTATCAAAGAGTCTCTCAGTACAGAGTTTCAGATTAAGTTGTTTCTGCAAAACCTCATTCATAATCAGGAAAGAGTCTTTTCTTCACAGGAAACATTAAGTAGATGTGTCTCTGGTAGGAGACTGAGGGCTAATGTCTAATCCTGCCGGTCGTCATTGAAAATTCAGGGGTATATGTGCCCTGTTGGTAACTGTCACTACCTCCCAGAATCTTTTTTTGCTAGTTCTTTACCTGTGCCCCATTTCTGTTATCCTTTTCAAATTAAGGGGAAGAATAGTTAACATTTACTGTGTTGAATGCTGAATGTACTAGTTAACTTACATGACTTAGACCTGAATAACCGGTGACCGAAAACTAAATTCAGTGTCACAAAAATTCTAATTTTAGATTACTAAAATCTGTACCCCTTTTGATAACCTTCAAGCCTTTCAGCTATAAGTTTAATTTTTTTACCCTTAAAAGCAAGGGAAATTGTCAGCATATAATTGTTCATTTCATATAAATGAATTCATTACATTTTAGGACACCACTAAATTGCCTTTCTTGGAAGCTAGATAAATTCACTTAGGTGGCTCTCATCTCACATTTCTGCCATCTTTGTCTCCCGAGAAAACCTTCTCCCCAGGCGCTTTCTTAAATAAGAGGCACCCAAAAAGTAGTCCCTGGCAATTTAATATCGTAGAAAAAGCTTATAAGAATAAAACTGCATAAGTGAAGGATAGAAAGAGTCTTAGAATCTTGGGAGTTAAATACAATCGCTATGAGACAGGATTCCTTTTGAGGTATCTGTTTGAATTTGGAGTCTCCCACCTGCTAGCTGTCTTTCCTCCTCTCTGCCTTGGGAGGCAGTCTCTCTTCCTGTTACCCTTCCCTTCTCTTCGGAGAACTTCATTTCCCCCATTTACATTTGCAATATTTTTGCTTAAGAATAGTGTGAAGGAGTTTGTTTCAAGCTGTGCGTCACTGGAGTGACCCGGGAAAGGATGTGAGGCTGGTGGTAGTTCCTTTTTCTCACCTTTTCTGAGCAGGTAATTCCCTTGACTTGCCTGCCTCCTGTACTGGAGAAATGGCAGTGGGCCTGTCATCTGGGCCTTAGAAGTTTGTGTCATTTTTCAACTCTTCAAAACAGCTAAGCCGGTCTTCTCCAAGGAGTACGCACCCCTTTTCTCCACTGGCTGCCAGAGAAACACGTGGGGGCATTAACTTCTAACTTAGGGAAATGAGAGATTCTTGCCGCTGAGGTTAGGGGCATCTTGTGATTTTTGTGGGTGCCCTTCTCTCTCCAGCTGCCCCTCCTCCTTTCCTTTCCTCTCCAGGCGGAAGCACTCTGCGTGGGGGGAGTCTGTGAGCTGCCTACGATGGGGATGGGGACCTTACCTGGGGCTGTTCCCTCTCTGGACCTCCCTTCATTTACCTTTCGGCATTTTGAATCTTTACCCTCCGTGGCCTCTCAAATTTTTTCTGAGTTAAATTGTTTTCCTTTATTAAACCCCCAGGATGATAAATTACAGATCGTATTTTTTTCAGTGCTTTATGTTAAATAACAGAAGATTTCTGTTTCTTGTATGCTGTTGTGTGTTTAAAACCAAAAGTAAAGCAGTAGCAAGGTATTACTAAGGACATCAGGCATGCGTGACATTTCATTAGTTCTGCAGTAGAAAAGACAGCTGAGTTTGACTCCTGTGATTGTTAATGTGATTCGCGCCTGCAGATTAGTTGAAATTAATCATCCTGAACCTTACAAGAACATAATTTGTATGGATTTTCTTAATTATATTTTCTCTACTTTTCTATCAAGACTATTTCTTTTGAATTATGCGTGTATATATACACATATGTACACTGTTTTCTCAGTGTGCGATAAATAATCCTATTTTGAATATATATAAAGTTGCTTCATATACTTAGGCTAAGTTTAGAATAAATTTTCACATATTTTCTACATTGTGCTTAAATATCAGGGCTCAGAGCTGTCTCTTTTTCTCTCAAATATGTGGTCCTTTAGACATTTATAAGTAAATTTGTACCTTAAAAATATATTGAAGGTAGGGATATGTTTCTAAACAGTTTAATTATAAATGCAGAAGATCCTACCAATGTGTTTAAAATTAAATTTGGTGAATTTTGTTGTCCTTATATTGTCAGCAACTCTGTGTAAGGTTCGGTCTAAAATGTGGGAGTGTCTAAAGTTTGTTTAGTCGTGAAGTAGACACATAGCCATGGTCCCACTCTATGCCCAGCGTCGTGGTGGGTGAGTCAGCTCGTGACAGCTGGTGCTCCCTTCCCTGCACAGGGTCCCAACCCCGTGGATGGTGGACGCGGAGATGGGCAGTGCAAGTTTGGGGGATGTCAGGTTCTGGGACTGAGTGCTCAGACTCCCTCTCTCTCGTCTCTGTTTTCCTCGTTCCCTGTCTCTCTGATTCTTTCAAAAAGCCTTATTGCCTGCTTTATAGGATAATTCACAACAAAAAAGGAGCTGACCATTTGTTTTTGTTCTGAATACATTTAAAATCATACCAGAGGTTTTTATATCTAATCCTTGAGAAGCAATTGTTAGGGGTGAAAAAAAAAACTATCCATAAGCCTGAATTCCTTGCTGTTAGTAACTTAACAGCAAAAAATATGCAGCCTTGCTTTTTGATTTGGTACAAGAATTTGAAGACAGAGTTCAAAATTTCCATGAAAAGAATCAATATTTTTGGCTCAGCGCCTGTGGCTCAAGTGGCTAAGGCACCAGCCACATACACCCAAGGTGACGGGTTCGAATCCGGCCCGGCCTGCCAAACAGCAATGACGGCTGCAACCAAAAAATAGCTGGGCATTGTGGCGGGCGCCTGTAGTCCCAGCTACTTGGGAGGCAGAGGCAGGAGACTCGCTTGAGCCCAGGAGTTGGAGGTTGATGTGACCCATGATGCCATGGCACTCTACTCAGGGGGACAGCTGGAGGCTCTGTCTTAAAAAAAGAAAAAAAGAATCAATATTTTGATGCACTCTGACTCCATTTTCAGTCAACATAAATATCGTTGACTGAATACCAGTTTTCAAATGGAATGCAGAGAGCTGCAGTCTGACCTTCATCTTGAAATATTGATCACATCTCTTTACTAGACTTTAGGTCCTATCTTCCCAGAGACAAATATATCCCTTGCTTCACAGTCCTGCCTTATTCATGTCATTAATTTTTGGCATCACCTACATTGGGGAGCAACTATTTTCAAAAATGAAACACAAAAAGAGAAAATTTAGAAGCAAAATATCTAATGAGCACCTGCAGAACTCACTGAGAATTGTAGCTACTTCCATCAAACTGATGTTGCTGCATTGGTTTCTTAACTACAATATCAAATATCCCCCTCATTTTATGTTGACCGCTCGTCTTTTACTTTAATGATAAAAAATACCAAAAAACCCCAAAGATGCTTTATTTTAGATATGTACGTTTTCTACGTTAATTGATCACAAACTTGGGACCTGCTCGATGATTTTGAAAGACCCTCTGAACAGGCCACTGCATAACTAGGATTATTATGTGAGAAGTGTTTTGCTTACCTGTGTTTGGGAAATTACAAAAATCATGTACAGACCTTTTTATTTTTGCTTATCAGGATTTGTTAATGTTTTTTGTATTTAATATGTAGCCCAGAGAAGCCAAAAGTTTGGACAACTCTTGCTTTAAGCAAATAAGTTATCTAAAACTTAGCAAATCATCTGAGTGCTAAAAGCCAGACCAACAGGAGAGGAAGGTGTTAATGTGAAGATAGGGAGTTGGTAGAACTGTTATGTGTATCATCGTGGGAATGCAAAAAAGCTAAGAAGAATTGGGACATCGAAAGACAGTGCAGGAATAAGAAGCAAAACGTGAAATTTGATGTAAAAGCCAAAATACCAGCAATAAAATTTGTATTTATACCAATTTTAAAATTAGTGATTGTGAGGGCTTTTTCTTGGAAAATGGCTGTGTCATGAGAGAAGGAAATTAGTTGTTTTTTTTGTTTTTTTTTTTTTTTTAGGCCAGGGCTGGATTTGAACCCATTACCTCCAGTATATGGAGCCCGTGCCCTACTCCTTTGAGCCACAGGTGCCACTCTAGGGAATGATATTTTAAATATTCACTGTATCAAATTACAGTGTTCAGGGGCCACAAGCAGATTCTTGTCACTTGAAGAATGCTGAGACTATTTGGAATGAGAATAGGTATTACTTACGTAACGTTTCCTATGTGCCAAGTACTGAATTCATTCATTCTTCTCAATAAATTATCATCCCCGGGAAACTGAGGCTGGTGAAAGGCCCAAATAGCCTTTCTAATGCCATTAAAGGTTTAGATCCAGGTCATTTTAATCCCAGTCTCATGTTCTGACCCTTCTGTGGCAGAATGAGATGGGCAGAAGCCATTCAGGCCACAGAGAATAGCAGCCTCTGTGCCTTCTGCCTCAGAGCCTGACCATACCTTGTATTTATTATCTTTGTGATTTGTCAAGCCCTGAGAGTTTTTGTAAAGTATAAAAGCACTTTAGCTCCTTTTTATTAAACAACCTGTACAACATTTTTTATGAAATGTAGTTAATATCATTGATGTTTTTCAAAAAAAGTAATGAAAGTATGACTTTGCTCTAGGAAAAGCATACAGTGATTTATTTTAAGCTAATCTTCGTTCGGTAAGTTAATCAGTACCCACCAAGAAGCAGGTTTATAAAAAGCAATTTTAACTTTCTAATGTAGAGTTTCAGGAATTGAATTCTGTTGCCTTCAGAGTGAGTAATGCCACTTAGACAGACAAAAGAACCTCAGAGAAGGGAGCCAAAAAGTGAAATGGTTAAAGAGTTAAGTCGAGTCTCTTTTTTAAAAGTAATTTTCCTATTTTCCATTTAAATCAACAGTGTTCTGACTTATGAGTCGCAAAAATGAATGGGCTCCATTGTTCCACTGAAAAACCTTTTCTCTTGATTTATTTCTGTGGCAAAGCCCTAAGGACTAGGGTTTCAGCAGAGTGAAAGGATTTCATGAGCTTTCTTTGAAAACATCCTGCCCTGTGAGGGCCTGGACTTTGGACTGGATTTTTTGTTTTTGTTTGTTTTCTTCCAGATTTTATAGCTAGATTTTTATAAATCCAGCCACATTCCTTACTGTTTTTTTCTTTCAGAATATTATAGAGGTACAAACATTCTGGTTACATATACTGCTTTTACATAGCATGAGTCAAATTTGTAAGTGTGCCCATCACCAAGATAAGGCATCTTGTATACCCATTAGGTGTGAATTCCTCTCTCCTCCCTCCTCCTCCTTCCCTCCTCCCACCCACCCCCTCCACCCCCTCCCCACCTGCTTGGTGTTCATTGACATCCTACCAGATGTGCACATGGGTGTTGATCAGTTAGTTCCAGTTTAATAGTAAGTACATGTGGTGTTTGTTTCTTCCATCTTTACAATACTTGGCTCTGTATTAATTCATTGTTTAAGACTGAATAGTACTCTACTATTTATGTCTTAATATCAGTCAGTTACTTTTAAATAATATTTGTTGAGTTTTTATTGTGAGTAAGGTACTAGTAGTTACTTTCATAATACTTTTCATATTTACTACTTACACCACATTTTATTGATCTGCTCAATATGGATGAGCACTTGGCGTTGCTTCCACACCTTTGCGGTGGTGAACTCTGCTGCAGTACACAGTCCTTATTTGGGGTAAGATTAGGCTTGTGTGTATTTATGGCTACGGTTAATGCTTTAGAATTTGATACTAGATAATGACCACAAACTTTCCTATTGTTCATTGGAGCTTAACAGTTTAAATAAATGTATCGTTTTCAGGCTTACCCAATCATACAGCAATACTGAAGGATGGTTCTATTGCGTTTTGCATTTCATGGCTACTTTAGTGACTTTGGATAGGAAGAAGTCATGATAAATGCCCCCCGGCTAAAAGACCTTTTCAGACAGAAACCCAGAGATGGTTACTTTGTGAAATAAAGGTTTCACATCAGGAAATGCTTTTTTGTTAGGGGGACAATTAAGAAATGTGACATTTCACTGAACCAAGAATTTGTGTTTACAAATGTCAAGGTCCAGAAAATGATGTTTCAGTATTCTCACTATAAATACATGCACATCTCTTGTAATCTCCACATTTTTTATTGCCGTTTATTATTTTATTTAAATTGTTCTTCGTTTAAAGAAGGGGATTTTATTTTTTAAATCCTTGTTCTGTGTAAACTAAGATGCAGTTATCTTTAAGTGGATCACCTGCTGAAGAGTCTTTTGAGATTAGCAGTTTTTTGGTGGAAAAAACCAGAACTGCATCTCAGATGCAGAATTTAACCTTTTGTGAAAATTAACTCTAAGGACTTCTGTTTCTGGGAGTTTAGCAGATTACATATTTGAGTAACCTGACTGAAACAACTGAAATGTTGTATAATATTTATAAAGCATCTTTCCAAATACATTGCTAAGTTGACACAAAAGAAGTAAACTATAAAGACCAAAGACAAAAATGAAAGCAGAATCCTAAAATGTGAGCTGGATTGTCCCTGAATGTTTCTTCTCAGACAAGGGGGATGGGAAATAAAGCATGTAGTTCTCCAAAATTGGGATTCTAGTGAGAGATTCCATCAATGTAAGAGTGATTGCTAAATAAAGCTACCAGCTGTTGGGCTGGGTATGAAGAGTACACAGTAAGGAAACCATAACATTGGTGGGGGGTAGCATAAGGGAGGCTGTGAATTATGCTAAAAGATGAGAAAGACCTTCACATAGTGCAGGTTAACATCATTGGACGTATGAGGTTTAAAATCCTCATGCTGAGAATCCAATTTAAAGAGCGTTCAGGTTGGTTGCATCCTAAGAGGCAAGAGCAACAAATGCTCTTTGCCTTCTTTAACGGTGCCACTTCAGCCCAGGGGTCCAGTAACTCCCACAGATGATGGTTCAAGGAAAATCAGCAGTTCACAGTTAAATATCGTCCGACAGTTGAAGAAATTCATCAGCATGAGAAGGACCGCAAAAACACTAGCATGGAATTATCAGATTCTTTAACATCAAATAAGTATGTTCAATAACACTTAAAAATAAGCAATCAGTATGATGCTGCTTTAAAAAAATGAGAAGCTGGCTCGGCGCCTATAGCTCAACCGGCTAAGGCGCCAGCCACGTACACCTAAGGTGGCGGGTTCGAATC
>NW_003852397.1:1919681-1926888 GCF_000181295.1 Otolemur garnettii | reverse complement strand
GGGGGACAGCTTGAGGCTCTGTCTCAAAAAAAAAAAAAAAAAAAAAAAATGAGAAGCTGAGAAGCTTAAGGAAGAAATGAGATACTGAAAAAAACTACCAGAGAGATTTTAAAAAAGACTAAGTAGAGCTTTTAGAAATAAAAAATAGAAAAAGTAGTGGTGGCATGTGCCAATAGTCCCAGCTACTTGGGAGGCTGAGGAGGGAGAATCACTTGAGCCAAAGAATGTGAGGTTGCAATGACCTGCGATGACACCATTGCACTCTAGCCTGGGCAACAAAGCTAGACCCTGTCTCCCAAAAGAAAGCAGTTATTTGATTAAAGAGATGATTAGACACAGCTAAAGAGAGAATTAGTGACACAGAACGTAAATGTAAAGGAACTACTGAGAATGCAGCCCACAAAGAGATGGAAAAACTGAAAAGACACCCCATGAATTCATATACACCAGGAAGAGCAGACTCTTCCAAAAATGATAAAGTACAGATTGGAGCAAATTGTTTTGCAGAAGACAGCTAAGAGGCTGAGAGGAAAATGTCTATTTGGAGGTATCCCAGAACTAATGAGAAGGGAATAATAACTGGTCTAACATAGTACCATGAAAATGGAACAGCTATTTTAACATCAGTGTAGGCTTTAAAGAGAAAAGCATTACTAGATAATATTTCATGACCGGTTTAATTCAGTTCTATTTAGAAATGATAATTCTAATTGTGTATATCTAACAGCATGATTTCAAATTATAGGAAGGGAAAATTAATAGAAATACTAGTAAAAATAGATAACTCCATAGTCATAGAGGAACATTAACAGACTTTTCCTGTGACTTAGAGAACAGATGGCCAAAAGGGATAAGTAAATAGAAAATTTAAACCACATATCAACAAATGGCCCATTAGACATATTTAGCATGTTGTACCAACTGTAGGGTACGTATATTATTTTCAGTTACATACAGGAAAATTTACATTTTTTAAATTTAGGTTACAAAGCTTTTCTCAACAAATTTAAAAGGTTTGAAATCAAACACAGAAGGATTTACCCAATAGTCAATAACAGTAACCAAAGGAGGAACAGTCTCAGAAGTGTAGTATCAAGAAAGGCAGATACAAAAGAATGTGTTAAATAATTTCATTATGTGAAGTCTAAAAATGATATGAAACTAGATTAATGGATGCATATACAAAGGAAAGCAAAAAAATTAGCATAAAAGTCAAGATGATAATTGTCTTAGGACAAAGGGGTCTTGTTGACAGCAGCAAATTATTATATTATTATTATCATTATTGTATTACTAAACATATATCAACTATTCTTATGTGTTTATTCTTCAAGATGAATTTTATTATTTTTTGGTTTGAAAAGATTTTTTTTTATTAAGTCAAATACACATAGATCATGAATACATTCATGCACATATGGGGTACAATGTGCTGATCATTTTTTTTTATAGAGTCTGACATGATTACATTAATATACCAGTCAACATAGCTTTCACCTCATTTACTTGATTATTGTACCAAAACATCTATGTTCTACACTTCACAGATTTGACTTGTACCCTTGTCATATGCTCCGTAGGTGTGGTCCTGCCTTTTAAACTCCCTCTGTCAAACCTCCCACCTCCCCTCCTTTCCAGAATAATCATGTTGAATTCCCCAAAGGTCTTGTTTAGACTTTTCCAGGATTATTTGCACCTTTGAAATTTTGAGTCTTCCCATGTACCATTATGCTGTGTTTCTAGCTGTTCGTATTTTATCTATTTTTATCTTTAAGTTTCCTTAGATACATTTTGGAGCTTCCTACATATAGATTCCACATTTCATCTTAAATTAATTTTAAGTATTTTATTAATTTTACTTTTATTATGAACAAGATCCCTGCTCATGTTTTCAAACTGGTTTTTCTAACTATTTATGTCTTAATATCAGTCAGTTACTTTTAAATAATATTTGTTGAGTTTTTATTGTGGGTAAGGTACTAGTAGTTACTTTCATAATGCTTTTCATATTTACAACTTATTCCTAGTTTACAGTTGAGATAATTAATAGAAACAAGTAGGAACAAAGAGATTGTTCAAGGTTACCCAACAAAGTAGTGTTAGAGCTAGAGTTTTAATCCCAATACGTCGGACCACAAAACTCTGTTTCTGTAGAGGGATTTATGTTCCCTGATAAGCTTAATTCAATAACAAATTATATAAAGATAAGCTATGGAGATGAATGAGATAATGAATGTAAAATTGCCTTGAAAGGTTCAAGGAATATAAATGAGCTATCCAAGATTAATGTAGCAATTTCACTGTGAAATTAAAAATTGGTAATTAGAGAATAGCTAAGATCTGGCATTGCCCTTTAATAGTTTAGAAGTCATAGAACTTTTTTGTTTATAAAATTTTCGAGGTGTTCTCTGAATATCTGCGTCAGATACATTGCAAAGTAGATGTGTTTTCAATGGTCTTGAGGGTATTTTTTTTTTTAATATTAAAAGTTCCATTTAGGAGCCCTTTAAATGATGATGATAGTGAACATGTTTAAGGTTTTTTTAGTGATGACCGTGGCCAAACTAGTTCTTTCCTTCAATGCAAATTTCATTTTGTAACTTTGAAGTTACCTGCCATGCTATTTTGGTGCTGAATATGAAACAGTGAATAAAAATACAAATAATAAACAAGCAAATACATAATTATATCTTAAGAAAAATGCCATGAAGATAGTGGGCCAGGCAGAGGAAACCACCTGTGACAAGGCCCAAAGCACATTTTAAGAACTCTGACAAAGCCAGTGGTGCTAGAGGGTAACAGGTGAGGCAAGAGTTGCAGCTGTCTGGTGTTGGCCAGGTGGGAAAGGACCATCACATGCAAGCAAGCTTGAGGAAGAATTTGAATTTCATTCACAGTGCAATGGGGTGTCACTGAAAGTCTCTAAGGACACCAACATGGACCAGTTGAGTATATTAAAGCATTGTGGGGGCTGTTACGTCAAGAAAAATCAAGACTGGCAGTGGGAAGACGAGGAAGGAAGCCAGTCTGTGAGCCACGTTTCCTCAGTCTTGGCAAAGGTGGCCTATTGAGTCGGCTGCTGTTTTGTTACGGGGTTGTCCTGTCACCATAGCACACTCAGCAGCAGGTCTGGGTTCCACCCAGCAGGTGCCAGTAGCAGCCCCAGCCCCAAATTGTGAGAACCAGAAAGGTCTCTAGACATTTCCAGGTGTACCTTAGGGGTGATGTGTCCCTGGTTGAGAGCCCACTGCTAAGCTCAGGAGCAAGAGGACATCGGAGTGGTATGATGACGAGAGGTGGGGAGAAGGGATTAGGGAGGGGGTTGGGTGGAAGAGGATGTGAGATGTTGGCTGGAAGGAGAGGTCCTTCATTCTCGCCTTCTTGTCAGGTTTTCCAGATGTTCCTTAGCAATTTTCGTAAACATAATTACCCACAACTGATCCTTAACCTTCCGTGCCCCTTAGATCAGGGGTGGTGAACCTTTTCAAGTTGGAAGGCCCCATTAATTTAGGTGTAATCAAATAAAGCCACATACAAGAAACATCAATTAGATGAATGTCCAAATGTACATTATTTTGTAAAACTACTTTCTAAAGTCAATAACTTGTGTCTGCTTCTTGTTGGAAAGCATTTGAATATTTGGTTGCAGCATAGAGGTCCACAGTCAGTTGATCCTCTCGAGGGGTGTCAGCCATTTGTGACCTTAAGGACATCTTAATTTGGGTTAGGTGGGAGAATGTAAATGTGTAGCAGTAAGTGGTTGAAAAGCAAGAAAGCGCTTTTTAATCATGTTGCTAAAGGTGTGAGTATTCTACTGCATTTTTCTATATTTTAATTGGATCTTTCTTAGCATCAAACAATGACTTTAAAATGTCATCTGCTAAGTATTCAGTCAATTCCATCTGAAGTTCTTTAGGTGCCCTGGTGATGCCAACTAGGTGAGACTGAAATGCTGACTTGAGTGTGATGTCATGGTTCCCAAAGTCAGTGAACCTGTCTTTGTCTTCCCCAGTTAATATATCTATAACAGCTGTGTATGCAAATGATTCACATATATCATGCTGCTCATCAGTGGCCTTTGCTATGTGGGGAAAATATTCATCTGAAATTTCCTGTTGAAGACGTATTTTGAAAAAGATAGTTTTTTTCCAAAATACTTGGATTTTTTTTTGCCAAATATCATACTTAGTTTTGTCTTCCAAAAAATATTTAAGTCATTTTGATTTGACATGATGTTACCCAGAAATGCTACATTCCTATAGAAATTTTATTTTAATAATTCTCATTGTTGATTCTGTTCTTCATAAAATTTAATTGTCCTCACAGAGATAAAATTCTACCTAACACCTGTCCCTGTAATAATCCACACACTTTAGAATGATACACCAAATCCACACTGAATACTTTATCCTTCAACTTCAGCTCATTGCATTTGCATGAATATAGTTAACAGTACTTATTGCTTGTTGTAAAGTGTCACTTAAAATAGTAGGTTTAGCACAGAGATTTTGCTGACGCAAGGTACAGTGAAAAGAAATTTGAGTATCTGGGTCTGTTAATGCAGTGCAATAAACCCTTTGTGTTTTCCTGTCATGGAAGGTGCACTGTCCATCTATACACTCGCTAAATCTACCAAATTCAGTCCAACTTGATGAGATTTATCTTGAAAGTTGTTGAAGATAACTGATCTGTGTTCTGTTCACAAGAGAACCCAAAGCAAGTAGCTCTTTGTAGCGAGGAAAATCTTCTGTTAAGACCTGCATAAAGGATAAAACTGCATCGAGTCAATCAGTGGATTGATCCAAAGCAACTGAATTATACATATTTTCCTTTTGAAGTATTACATGAAGTTGTTTTGGTAAGTTGAAGGCTAACTTCTGCTCCCAGTCAGTTGTGATTCTCCTGGAAAGAGGCAGTTGTTTGCACTATGAAACTTTATCAGGGTCTAAGCATCCTACAATTTCAACAATACATTATTTCACAATTTCTACATCACTGAAGGCTTACCTTTTTTCCTGAGTGTAAAAGCTACTTCATAAGATGCTTCAATGGCTTTACTTCCAGGTTTTATTGCTGCTTAATAGCATTGTTTTTTGCTTTGGCTTTTATCTTTTAATTTCTGCAGTACAACCTTCTGTGATTGTCCCCTCATTTAAAGTATTTGTGGTCCTTATGAATATTACAATGCTGATGAGCTTTGAATTTCTTTAACGTTGATATTGCATTATCACAAAGCAAGCAAGTTGTTTTATCTTTAGCAGAAACAAGATAATATTGCAATTCCCAAGTCTCATTAAAAAATCTGTTTTCTGCCTTCAGTGTTCCCCTGGTCGTCTTTGGCATGATGGACTGTTAAGCAGATAGAATTTAAAAAATACTGTTGAGTTGTGCAGTTATTCACAAATTCCACTTAGAGACACAGTGCACAGTTGTCAAAAGCTGATAACAAACTTGTATACTCAACCCGGTAGACTCTTTTTTTTTTTTTTTATTAAATGATAGCTGTATATATTAATGCAAACATGGGGTACAGTGTAGTGTTTTCATATACAATTTGAAATACTTTCATCAAGCTGGTTCACATAGATTTCATGTCATTTGCTTAGTCATTGTGTCAAAACATTTGTATTCTAGTTCTAGAAAAGTTCACTTGTACCCTTGTTAGACAGATATATAGGTGATCTTTCCGGTCACCCTCCCACCACCCAGCCGTCCTTCTCCCCTCCCCTTCCCCACCCCCTCCCCATATTCTTGGGCTAGAATTAAGTTGTATCTTTCACCCTGTAGACTCTTAACAACTAGTTTCAAACAGTAGTGGCACAAATCAGTGAGGGAATTTAGAACTAACTCCTGAGTGTAGCAGCCATCGTTCAGCCCTTTGGCTTACTAATGTTCTAATTGTGCCAGTCAGTCTAGGATGATTATTTCACTGAAACTTATTTTATTTTTTAGTATTTTAAATACATTCACTTAAAAAATAAAGTAAAAATATAAAAGACAAACAAAAATGTATTAATAAAAATAAAAGAATTTGTTGTATAAAATTTGGATTCAGTCAAAAGGCTGTACTTAAGGACCTAGATGACCACGTGTGGTCTTAAGACCACAGGTGCTTTAGGTTTTCCAATGTCATCTCTGTTTTGTGTTCCATAGATAGGAAAGATCTGCCCACTGCTCCCTACACCCAGACCAACACCATTTTTAAACATCAGAGAGGTGATGGGAATGCTTGGTCTTTTCCCAGGAATCCTGAAGTGGGTAAAACTGATCGACAACTTTGAAGGAGAGTACGACTACGTGACCAACGAGGGGACGGTGTTCACATTCAAGACAAATCGCCACTCTCCCAACTATCGTCTGATCAACATTGACTTCACGGATCCTGACGAGTCTAAGTGGAAGGTGCTTGTTCCTGAGCACGAGAAAGATGTCTTAGGTAAGAATACGTGCTACTTGAAAATCGTGCTTTTTGTTCTTGATGAGAACGCCGAGAAGTGACCACATCTGTCATTCTTGAGGCAGGGTAAAAGACCTTCAACCTGTAATCATCACATGACCTTCATTCAGAATGAGGTGCCTCCAAGTCTTCACAGTGGGACATCTTTGTAGTTTAGTATGAGATCACATAGAACTTTCAAAGGTGCTTTTGTAAAAATGCCAGTTGTCTTTGCCTACTTAACTATCTGATGACAATCACAAATGTTTAATTGTTTAAACTGTTTAAGCTTAGAACCTTTCTTTTACGCTTTTGATTGACCTTTGGCTATTTGTCTTGTTCCTGTTGTAGATCTTAGGGTGGAGGTAGAGCCCTACTAGGAAAGAGGATAGATGGTTATCAGGCTTAATCTAGCCCGTGCAGCTGCTACTCTGTGCAGTGAGCTGCATTCACCTCTCGAGAACCTCATTCTGTTCCGTATCAGCTGCCTCTTGGTTCCCTTTTATTTATTCTCTCTGTGATCTTTCCAAAAATGATGCTCTGCATATAAATTATTTATTATGTGAAAGCTTAAATTGGTTAAAATAAGATTCACCAGTTTAAGGACAAGTTTTTACACAAAAGGAGTGTTCAGTACCTCCAGGCCAATGAAAGTTTCCTTGTCGGAGGTGAGCGGATGGATTGAATAGGGATAAAATCCAGGGCCATTTATAAATGCAAAGGTATATGGTATATAATCAGGAAAATAATTTATTTTGAGATTTGCAGAGT
>NW_003852397.1:1910680-1919205 GCF_000181295.1 Otolemur garnettii | reverse complement strand
CTCCTCCAAAGCGGTTGGCCCTTCTCCTGCTTTCCAGGTTTCCCTTTGACTTCCCAGGTTTGGATCAGGTCTGTTTGGACAGACCAATGCTCTGTCTCTCTCAGGCTGCGGTTACTAGAAGACAGTAACCCTGTCAGCCTCACTCTAGTCAGGAGAGGGACTCACAGCATAGCATAGGTTTCTTTCCCTGAGAGACCTTATCACCTGTCTTCTCAAAGCCTTCTGACCCTTCTTTATGTTTGGATCAGACATTGTGGAGCAGGTGCTTAACCATTTCCTGGAACATCTTTTGCAGTGAATCTGTTTCATGGTCATCTGGGTAGCCTAATGGCTTCTGTCTAAACTGAGACAGGAATGCCCCCTTAGGTGTGGTGACAGCCAGCATTTAGGGAGTGTTTCCTGAGTTTCAGATTTAGCACTCTTCACCACGAGCAGTCACCTGAGATGAGACTTGCTGTCACGAGTCTGCATGTGGGGTGCCCTTGGTTTTCCAAGTGCAAATCAGGTTGGAACAGTGGTTCTCGTATAGGAGCCATCATAGATGTAAATAATCCCCACAGCATCTGAATTTTCCACCATTTAAAGTCAAAGGGATTTAACTGCACCTTAAGGTGACACCTCATCTTAGAGATCTAATGAAATGCAAATGAATGCTCGGAGATTTGAGGGGGTGATGTGTTTTTATAACCCTCCCTCTGAAAAGGTTATACACGTAAGCTCTTTAGATTGGAAAGGGAAACCTTGGCTGTTCACTAGAACTCATCAATTCAAGGAGAAGCACAGTTGAAGTTGCCGTGTCATTAGCACAGAGTGCCCTGGTGAGAATAAAAACTAGAGGTGAGTCATGAAGTACAGCCATAAAGTCAGAGCTTTTATTAATGACAGTCTACAAATCACTTTGTCCTTTTCATATTCACTTTTGTCTGTTTGATAATTCTGATGCACTCATAGTTAACACGGATTGATGAGTCTCTGACAGCCATAATTTACTTCATCTTTCCCCCTTACTCTGCTTTCTTTAGAGCTTTAGGCTGCATGAGGCATTTTTTAAGAAGTCATATTGGAGAATGAAAAAAATTACTTTTGGCTGTAATTTTGTAACCTCACATGAGGAAAAGTTAGCTATAGTAACCTAAGCAACCCAAGACTGAAGCGCAGAGTTTCGTGTCTTGTTTACGTGGATAAATTCTGACATCACAAGTGTGAACGGCTGGTTTCCAGGGTTATGGAAGAAAATCATTGCCCAGAACTACCCCACCCCACCCCACCTCCGCCTTGGAACCCAAGGGCATGTTTGCCACTGCGGCTCTGTCCTTGCTTCTGTCGGCCACAGTATCTCTCCCCCTGGATGACCCTGCTGACCTCAGACTGGCCTCTGATGGCCGCCTGGGCCTTTCCCCTCCCCGTCACCTGGCTCCCTCCTGTTCTCCCAGCTCTGTCGCCCAAGCTGCAGCCCTGGGAGGGAGGAGAGCTCGTTTCAAGTTGTCAAGTCCTGGGGCTTCTTCTTGAGAAAGACCCTTCATTTCTTCTCTTTCCGGCCCAGTCTTTGTCCCCAGCTTGATGTGGTGCTCTGCCTGTTAGGTTTGTCCTCAGCTCCCTTCCATCCTGATAGAGACTCCCATTGGGCCGCATTCGGCTGTCAGGTACGGGCTCTATTAATGCCATCTTTATTTATGTCACCCTCTGTTCACACAGCAGCCCCTCAGTAACACGTAACCAGCTCCCTCCTACCGAGCTCACAGAATCCCCCATTAGGCCACCACCAGCATGGCCACCCACCCCTGAACTGACAACTCTTTTTTTCTTTTTTCTTTTTTTTTGGAGACAAAGTCTCACTTTGTCACCCCTGGTAGAGTGTGGTGGCATCATAGCTCACAGCAACCTCAAACTTTTGGGGTCTAGTGATTCCCTTGCCTCAGTCTCCCAAGTAGTGCCCACCACAGTGCCCTATTTTTTAGAGACGGGATCTCACTCTTACTCAGGCTGCTCTTGAACCCTGGAGCTTAGGCAATCCACCTGCCTCGGCCAGAGTGCTGGGATAACAGTGTGAGCCGCAGCACCCAGCAGCAGTTTTCTTCTTGAAAATGGATCTCTCACTTGTTCTCTTTACCACTCGTCCTCCTGTCCTTCCTGTTGGTCGTGCGTCCGTACTCCTTCCCGCTCTCCTCATTTCTAGCTTTGGCCTCCACCCCTTAAGTTACCTGTCTTCCCACCACCTCTTCCCTCCTTCCCTGGTAGACCCATCACCCACCCCTACTGTCTCCACACACCTTACTCAGCGCTCAGTTCAGCCCTTGCTCAAGTGCTCTCTCTCATTGTGAGTCCTCAAAACGGCCAATCCCTGGGCGGCACCTGTGGCTCAAAGGAGTAGGGCGCTGGCCCGATATTCCAGAGGTGACAGGTTCAAACCCAGCTCCGGCCAAAAAACTGCAAAAAAAAAAACCAATCCCTTACCTTTGTTTATATCTTACTACTTGTATTTTTTTATGGTTGTGTCTCAGGGGCAGAAATGACCTCATCTTTCTACTTGTCTCCCTAGCTCCTTGCAGGGAATCTGTGCATATAAAGAGCTTAACATATTTTTGTCAAATAACCTTTTCAGACACAAATCATGATTTGGTTTTTATTGTTGTTTTTAGTAGCTCCTGTAATCTGATATTGGACACATAGGTAGGCAGGACTATTTATATTCTATATGTTGCCTGTCTTAAGCTCAAAGTGAAGAAGGTTTCACTTTCTCTGGACATAACAGCAACAATCGCTTATTAAGGGGATATACTAAAAACCAGATGGAATAATTAAAACCAATCACGAAATGATTTTGCAGGCCTCATTGCTGCATAGCACTGACTGTTTGTCAGTGTGATAAATAGTATGGTTTTCATTAACTTCCAAAAGGTTTGCTCTCTCCTCTCCAGAATGGGTAGCTTGCGTCAGGTCCAACTTCTTGGTCTTGTGCTACCTCCATGATGTGAAGAACATTCTGCAGCTTCACGACCTGGCGACTGGTGCTTTGCTCAAGACCTTCCCCCTCGAGGTCGGCAGCGTCGTGGGGTACAGCGGTCAGAAGAAGGACACCGAAATCTTCTACCAGTTTACTTCCTTTTTGTCTCCAGGTAAGTGTGTTTCACCATTGCTGCTCGCTTTACCAGTCAGATTGATGTTGGGGTTTCTGTGGGGACATGGAAATAGTGCTACACTGTTGAAAACCACGTGTCCTGTATTACAGCCAAAATTATCTAATGGGAATAAAACCATAAAACATGCTTAGAACACGGGGAGACGTAAACGGCTGACGTTGCATTCTCATCAGACTTACGTTCTCAGACTCTGTTCTTCTGGGAGCAGGAGCAGCTCTTGTTCTATGTTGATTAAAAATCAGCACCAACAAATACAGTGTTTGATTCAGGCTTGGTCTGTATGTACAAGAACGGACAGTGCACATAACAGAAAACAAACTAAACCTGTAGCCGCATCTGATGTTTAAAAAAAAAGTTTTCAAGAATACACTGAGCTGTTGGACTGAATTAAAATGTAATTGTAAAAGTCTAGTCTTACAGCCTGAACAAACAGCGTGCATCATTGGGTTCTAGTAGGAAAGGGAAAATGCTTGTAAGTTGTGATTTTACATCATGTGATATGGGATAATGTTCCCCCAAATAAAAATGGCTCTCGTTTTAACTTTTAAAAAAAGGAAAAATGGTGGTTTTCATTTTGCTTTGTTTTGGTCTTTTCTCTACTTCTCAGTTTGGCTACACTATTTCCATGGGGTTGTCACTATACACACACTGTGATTTGTCCCCCTGCTAAGTCGGCAGCTTGCAGCTGACCAGCCAGACCTTGTCCTAAAAAAAAAATCTGGCTGAAAAAAATTTCTGCACTTGCTCATTTGTTGAGCTCCTCCAGGGTGCTTTTGGGTCCCACCCACTTTGGTCCTGGTCCTTTGGCCAGCTGACAGTGATGTCTCATCCTCTTTTATTTTGAGCCTCTGAATCACAGCAGGCAGTCCTTAAGGAGTATGGCTGTGGTGACAGGTCGCTGCCAGGGTTATTAAAACCAAAAGAATGATGTCTGTGAGTCTGACAGTGTATCTGGAATACCTTTATTCCAGCACCGTGCAGAGGATGGAGAGGGGCTAGGAAAAGAGCCCCCAAGACTGTGGAGGCCAGGACAGGAGTCAGAAAGCACAGTGGACAACTCCCCTTTAGGGTCCCCTGTGCATCCTTCACACTTCCCCCTCCCCCAGAGCCTGGGAGCATAGCGGCAGCCTGTGGACAGACCAGGAAGAGTCCCTTTCTTCCAGATAGCCATTCTTTTTTTTTTTTTGAGACAGAGCCTCAAGCTGTCCCCCTGGGCAGAGTGCCGTGGCATTACAGCTCACAGCAACCTCCAACTCCTGGGCTCAAGCGAGTCTCCTGCCTCCGCCTCCCAAGTAGCTGGGACCACAGGCGCCCGCCACAACGCCCGGCTATTTTTTGGTTGCAGCCATCATTGTTGTTTTGGCGGGTCTGGGCTGGGGATTCGAACCCGCCACCTTAGGTGTACGTGGCTGGCGCCTTAGCCGGTTGAGCTATAGGCGCCGAGCCCAGATAGCCATTCTTAATCCACTATGATTTATTTCCTTAAACTGTTACTCTGGAAATTACTCCAGAAATTTTACTTGGGAAAACTTTCTATCTTAAACCATTTACGTGGATAAAGGACAATGAGGAAGACAGAGTGGGGGGTGACTCTCCTCCTCTTAATAAAAGCAGAGTCCCCAAAGGCCTATAAACTTCCTTCAACAACCCCATGTGACCGTTTATTTCAGGAACAAGCTCATCGTTACCTGGGGAAGAAAGGGCTCATTGTCCTCGTGTAAAATGTTGGGTTCTATTCCAAGCAGTGAAATATTATCTTTGACTGCGGCTGTGACATTTGAAAGGAGAAGTGTGTTCCTCGTTCTGTACGGCCAGGCAGCTCTGACCAAGCTTTAATTTGTTCTCGGGAAGCTTTGTCTGTTTCCTTTGTCTCTTCTCACTCTTTTTGCCTCCATCCTTCTCTTTTCTCTGCCGAATGCAATTTGATCTCTAAAACCAGAGAACTGGGCTTCCAGACCCGGGCCTTCTGCAAAAACAGCCATCAGATAATTAAATTAGATCTCCTGAAAGCAAAAATTGGTAGTGTTTGTGTATACACACATCCATACACATCCCAGCTCACAAGCTGTCTTGCACTGGTCTCTAAAGGTTAGCTGTTCACAGCGGCAGTAAACAGCAGAGGTACTAAATTAACATGGGTGAGTCAAGCCCCAGGGTCACAGATTACCACAGCTCCGGCTTCCTGCTATGGTCGTGCGGTCCATCTGGCAGGTGCGCACCAGCTGACTTTGTTTCCCATGGAGGCACATAGTAAAGACACATCTGGAGCCAAAGCTGTGAATTAGTTTTGCACCTTTAGTAACACTTGGGAGAAAACAGGCAGCCAGGGCAACTTGGAGCACAATGCACTTATTCCCTGTGGTTCAAAGCACTTAGTGGTTGAGCTGATTAATTTTCTACTTGTGGAACCTTGGAGGGTTGCCTAAGGTTAGCTCCAGAAAGACTTGCATGTTATAATAATTCAATACAGCAGTCCCATCCTCATGGCCCTGGGAGACAGGGATGAGAAATTAAAGAAGCCTTTCACCTTCTTTGGGAAAGATGAAAATTTTTTATGAGACTTGTTTTTGGTTTTTTCTACTAATAAATTAAAACCCAACCTATCAGTTGAAACAATGTCTCCATGGGTGGTGAAGTTTGACTTTGTACATATCCAACTTTTTAGATCTCTCTGATTCTTCATTTGCAGTTTCTCCTAGAATCATTCTTCTAACTCCCACTTCTGCCTCTTTATATTTATTTCATCTTAAACTGGGAGCATGCACCTGTTGAGGCCTTCTTAAAGAACTGTTTTCATCAGGAGACATCGTCTCAAGTTCAGACACCTCTTCTGGCCTTAAGGTCCTCCACTGTCCAATTCTCTCTCACCCTTAAATTTTGAAATTTATTTATTTACTTTTCTTTTTTAGACAAAATCTAACTCTGTCACCCTGGGGTTGACTGCAGTGGCATTATCATGATCCTCCTGCCTCAGCCTCCCAAGTAGCTGGGTCTCCAGGTGCCTGCCATAACAAGAGACAGAGTCTCACTCTTGCTCTGGCTGGTCTTGAACTCCTGAGCTTAAGCAGTCCACCTGCTTGGACCTTCCAGAGTATGAAATTTATTTCCTAAAGATCATCTGCCAGGAGCATCCAACCGCAGCCTGCATCTGGCTATGAATGCTTACCTGTGATGGCAGATACCACAAAAATTATGCACAGATCTTTTTTGCTTGTCAGCTTTTTTTAGTGTGTATTTAATGTGTGGCCCAGGACAACTCTTAGCTATGCATCTGTAGCCAGCCACAGGCTATGGTTGGAGGCCCCTGTGTGGTCCTTTCTGGTTTGTGATTCTAGGATATTTTCTTCAAACCCCACCTTTCCTTATTCTTACCCCACGAGAGCCAAATCAGGTAGAACACAAAGCATTGTTACATTTCAGGGACTCACATTATGGTGTGACTGTGCAGTGGGCTAACCTGGGGCTAACCCAGATGGGTCCATAAACAGAAAGTACTGATAAAAGATACAGAGCACTAGTGCTTTCCGTCTTAACACAGCTTCCTTCAAGGTTTTACTTCTACACGGGACAGAATAGAGGTCAGGCGTAATATTCTTTCTCTGAACAGTGACCAGGCCTGTTGTATATTTGTTTCATCCTGCTGCTAGATTTGATGTTCCAGCCTTTCTAGGTAAACAGGCATTCAGAGTATAGTTCCTACCTACTGTCTCTCACTAGAGGGTTTGCTTTCTGGTCCTTCAGTTCCTTATCTTGGGCACTAAGCTGGTAACTGCCAGAGCTGGGAGTTCTGGCTCCTGAGGCCTCCAGCATCCACAGTACTACAGGTCACAGGGATACTGGGCTGGTGTCAGGAGCTCTGGTGGCACATTCTCAGTCTGTGTGCTCTGTTTTTGCTTGATTGTTTGGAGGGTTTTTTTTGTTTGTTTGTTTTTTCCCCAAAGATTCAGATGCTTTTTGTGTTGGTGGGGTACCAGTTACTGATCTTGAAAATTTAAGTATATCACAAATAGCCTTTTACCCTCACGATTACACTCCTCCCAGCAAGTGCGGTATTCAGTATATCTGGCAGGTTAGAATGCATGCTCACAGAGTATAGTTTAGAAGTAAAGGTGGTTCCCGGGTTATAGACAAGATACATCCCTGAGAATGTGTTTAGGTTGGATTTGTGTGTGACTCAGATCCCAGATGAACCATCCATATACAGTAGTAGTAATAATAATAGCAATACCCTCATGGCTCATATGTGGTAATACTAATGTAATGTAATAGTATAGTAGTAATATCCCTGTTGTATAATAAGTTACAGAAACTTTGTGCTCTTCTAATTCAGACAAATGGAACATAAAAACAAACTTACATGAGAAATGTAGCAAAGAATATTAAACTTTAACACTCACCTTATGTCACCTCAGTATCTTACTGGAAGGGTCATTTTTGAGGTAAGAAGGGAGGCTGATGCCAGTCAGATGATGATGAGGATGGAGTGGGTGCCGGAGAGTCAAGATTTGATTCTATTGCTGGAAGAGGGACACTCACCACTGATGCTGGTCTCTTGAAAAGGGAGTCTAGGGTAGTTTGCGCAGCCTTTTTATTATAAATGACCTTGTACCAACTGATCTCAGTAGCCTTTGTCACCCACTCTGAGTTAGGATCTTTCTCGCCAAACTTAGCAGATCCTGCTTCAGTGAGACGAAAGGCTTCAGCTAATTCTTTGGCTGTACACTTGTGTGGCTCTGGATCTTCTGTTTCTTCGCATGCTGGTCTTTCTATGAGCTGTTACTCTATCCACGAGACCAGCTGCTAGTAGGATGCTGCCCCAGTGAACCACTTACACCGTGGAGGTTTGTTTCTGTGCACAGAAGAAACTAGTTCCTGAATGATTTAATTATAAATTATCCTTATGGGAAGGCTTGGAAACCCAAAAGTGGGGAGTGCCTTAAGCTGGGCCACCCTTAAGCCAGGGCATACTGGCTTTATATAACTGCCTGTATGTTATATATAAAGATGCAGTCTAACAAATATCCAAGTAGGGACCGCCTGTATGTTATATATAACGATGCAGTCAAACACATATCCAAGTAGGGACCGCCTGTGTGTTATATATAAAGATGCAGTCTAACAAATATCCAAGTAGGGACCGCCTGTGTGTTATATATAATAGACGCAGTCTAACAAATATCCAAGTAGGGACCACCTGTATGTTATATATAAAGATGCAGTCTAACAGATACCCAAGTAGGGACCGCCTGTATGTTGCATATAAAGATGTAGTCTAACAGATATCCAAGTAGGGACCAAAAGTATGTTATATATAAAGATACAGTCTAACAGATCTCCAAGTAGGGACCGCCTGTATGTTATATATAAAGATGCAGTCTAACAGAT
>NW_003852397.1:1904510-1909904 GCF_000181295.1 Otolemur garnettii | reverse complement strand
TAACAATGCAGTCTAACAAATATCCAAGTATAATTTGAACTAAGAAAGTCAGCACTTCATGTTATGTATCTTTTTTCTGTCAGTGTTGATCATACAGCCTATTATGGCAACCTTAAAATAGTTTGTAAGCATGAGAACTGAAATAGCATTCAAAAAAAGATCAGCAGCGGTGCTGTTAACAGATGTCAGTGTACTTCCTCCGAGCCGGCAGGGGTCAGAGTGTTATTGCTCCTCGGTGGTTAGGGAGGTGTGTACTCGAGGAGTTGAGGAGAAAGGGCTGCCGTTCTAATATGTGATTACTCCATGTAAATGTGCCCTGTGGGAATGCCATTGGTTTTTGGTTTTCTCGCAAGTACTGGTGGGATCACTAAATCAATTTTTCATATACTTGACAGCAATATGTTTTAAGTATTAGGTGGGGAAATGCTGTTTCCACACCAGCCGCTCTGCAGATGACTAATTCTGCTTCATAAACCACAGCGGTGTCACTGTTTTCAAACATTAATGACTTGTCTCATTGTTTCTTTGATTTAGTTCTTAAATGTTAAAGAAGTAGTAGCATTAAATTCAGGAAATGGAATTTTAATTAGTGTTAAATAAGCTGGAATTCATGGTGCATATTAATCATTTTGTGTTGTGCATAATTACTGGGATAATCAGAACTGAAAAAGCAGTTTTGCTATGACTGTCAATCACCTCGGTCCCTGATTGGTGTCCACAAGTGTGTCTACATGTGGGTGATGTCAGGTGTCAGGAAACCCCACCACCACCACCACTGGCTCTTGACCTTGGGCAAATCATTTAAATTTTCTGTCAATTCCCTCCCAGATAAAATGGCCCTAAGTGAACCGTATTCTTTGACCTCCTATGTGACCTGGCTAGGGGAAGACCTGTTAAGTTTCTGTAATTTTTAAAAATCTGTTCACTTTTAAGCTGGCATTCTTTGCCGTTTTCTCTGTGTATAGGAAATTTGTCCGTGTCAGCTATTGCATTTGACCTTCACAAGGCCTAATTCTGATCCTTGGTGGGCTTCCTTTTCACCTTTCTCATATTCAGAATGCATTTGAATCTTCTAAAGCGGATACACAGATGAGTATTGTAGGGAGGAAAGCCACGTGAACTGGTGATGGTGAAGAGTGCATTTAGGTGGCGCTCCCCTGCCAGAGGACCTGGTGGGGAGCCTCCCTGCAGTGCTGAGTGACCAGACCCCTGACTCTGCTCCTCTCTTGCCGTCCTGCCATCTGCTTGTGTCTGTGGTCCTTACCTGTCTTCATCCAGCGAGTCTTGCGAGCTAAACCAAGACTTCCTCTCCCTTTCAGGTATCATTTATCACTGTGATCTTACCAAAGAGGAACTGGAGCCAAGAGTTTTTCGAGAAGTAACTGTGAAAGGCATTGATGCTTCTGATTACCAGACAATCCAGGTATGGAGAATCTGATCTTGTCAGCGTGAGAGTTAGGAAGTCTCACTTTCAGGCTGGACCATTCATACTTCAGCTTGTCAGAAGCCATGGAGGTAATCTGTGGTGATACAAGCAACAGATATTTCTGGAGTCCTGTTGCTGGACATCTAGCCTGGTGCCTGGCACAGTCCCTGCCCTTGCCTAGCTTGTAGGTTCTGCTCCGTGGTTTGTTATTAGACCAGAAGCCTGAGTTCCTTGTCTTGGGGCTCTTTGTTATAGTAGCTGTCAAAGTAACACTGTTGGTATCAGTCTGCTAACTTGAAAATGGGTTGTGCTCTAGCTCAGGTCTTTGGGTTTCATAAACAACAGTGAAGATTTGCTCTATTTAAACTAATGTCATGTCACCACAAGCTCAGTTTTTGGTCACCATCTTTTCAGGTTAAGAATCTCCTTTTTTTGGTTTTTCAGCTCCCCAAGGGTACTGAGACGTCCAGAAACTGAGTCACAGATCATGACGAAGAATGTTTCTGTTCCTTACAATGAGAGGCCACTAACAGGCCACCAGGTGTTGATCAAGGCTCTCCCACCTTGGGGGGGAGGGGGCGGGGGCTGGCTTAGGAATCAGAACATTGTTTGTGAAGGAAGATTAGGACAGAGAGCACCGACTGTTCCCGAGAATGTGTCTGTGAAACTAGGGCATGGTTATAGCTTGATGAATTACCCATTAGCTGTCTAGAAGTAGTGTAGGTGATAGGCTGGATTCTAGATCCTAAATAAAGCTCTGTTTGCACAAAAAGGCGGTGGGATGGGTTTGGTGCAGGGCTGAAGTTTACCAACCTCTGTTCTTTATTGTCCTAAATCATGAATCAGAGGGCAAACAGGCATCCTGTTTTATTGGAGACCCGCCATGCTCACTCATTCACATAATGCCCTTGGCAGCTTCAGCACTTGAGCAGAACAGTCACAGCAGAGACTGTGTAGCTCACAAGGCCGAAAATATTTAGTATTTGGCTCTTTAAGAAAAAGTTTGCTGGATCTTCCTCTATGTAAGTGGTATTTAAAATCACAAGGCATGGTTCTCTGTCAAAAAGCCTTGCTAGACAGGCCTGAGACCTGCCATATGCTTGTTGGGTGACATTGGGCAAATCACTTAATCACTTAATTTTTTTCAGCTGTAAAATGGGGATATTCTCTTTTTCAGGATTTTTGGAGGTGCGATTTATCTATGAGATGTGATATATTAAGGGTGTGGCACATAAAACAATCTAATTTTTGCAGTCTGTATTTAAAATGTTAGAAATACATTAGACTGAGTTTTCCTCATCTCTTTGGCTTGCTGTTAGTTTCATTTTCAAGGAGAGCCACTGTCTGGAGAGAGATTCTGTAGAGCTCGCAGCCCTGTCTGCTGTTTACACAGTTCCTGAATTCATCCTCATCCTGTGTGTAATTAGACTTTTTAAATCTGTTCACTTTTAGGTTGGCATTCTTCGCTGTTTTCTCTATGTTTAGGAAATTTGTCCCTGTCAGCTGTTGCATTTGACCTTCACAAGGCCTAATTCTGATCCCTGATGGGCATCCCCAGGAAGGACAGGTGTGGCTCCCTGCCAGCCCAGCCATCCCTAGCACGTGCTCCTCTGCTCTCAAGAGCACAGTCTCGGCTGCCCCAGGATTGGGCCGAGTCGCCTGAGAGGCCCCAGTCTCCTCCTTACCTTTACTACTGTCTCTGATACGCAGCCCCTCAGCTCTGCATGAAAAAAGATGTTATTTTCCTCTCTTTTCCATCTTCGCACAAACAGCTGGTACCCAAGTACACAATTGGGTACAGAGTTGGGGGATGACGGGGCCCCAGTAACTACCAGGGAGGCCGCTTCTCCAGGGAAGAACCTCTTCCTTCTTAGGGTCAGGGTGGTTTCTCCAGTCACATGGCTTTTATCCCCAGCTCTGATAGGAATAGTGTTCTTTAGAGATGGTGAACTAGTTACCATCTGAAATGTATCTTCATTTCAAAGCAGTGCAAGTGCTTGTGTGGTTTAGAAACCTGTCAGCCATGTACATAGCAGCTTGAAATTTCCAGATTAAACCGAGGAGAAAATATATTTGGGGGCTGTCGATTGCCTATGTCATTGGAGAACGTACGGGATTTCTCCGTGGTTGGCTCTTTACTTCCCAAAGAAGACTTCCCTGATGTTAAACTACTCAGATGTGTGCAGCTTTCTATTTGTCCTGCTTCAGAAGGGAGAGTAAAAGGATTCTTGGTAAATATTTAAAGCAGTAGTCACTGGACGGACTCACTGGCTCACAGATCCGAACGCCCTACACTTCCTTTCCATGCTTAGAAGGTAGAACTGTGCCTTTTACTATCAGGTTTAGCTGCTGTGGACAGTGCAACAGAAGAGCGTAGACCTCCTGATTGTGCACAGCATCCAAATTGTACTGTTCTTAAAATAGAATTATTTCATTGTGCAGAGGTGCCTTTGAAACATGCTATGATGTCACAACATCGTCAACTTGTGTCACTTAAAATCATTTTGCAATGGTTTACATCAATGTATGCAGCAGGACTTTGACATGAGAGCACGACGGATGCTCTCACAATTTGATTGGGCTCTTGGCCTGCCTTCTACCGTGACAGTCACTCTTGCCAGCAGTGACTCCCACTGTAGAAACCAGGCTGTAGGGAGGGATGTGCATGAATGGAGAGCATCCCAACAGTGGGCAGTAGAAACCATAGTATTTGGGGGAAGAAAGATGTTCTACTTTTGTTCTCAGATCCTTGGGGTAATGTTACTTTTAACTCCTTTTGACTCTAGGGTTTATATTTATTCTATATGTGACTTAAAACAGAATATCTCCCAGGCTCTTTATCATGCCTTCTTCCATTCTCTGAGGCATGTCATCACTTTGATGCAAATACTGCAGCACAGGTGACCCTGCAGGGCTGGTCAGTGCTGATTAGTGGCGGCCATGAGCATGCACATCGTTTAATGGCCCCAGCTTTGTGGTGGTAGAGGTGGTAAAACAGCCAAGCCAACAAGAAAGAAAGGTGGAAGAAACATATGGCTAAATGAGCCTCCGAGGGCTGTATTCCCGCAAGACCATGAGAATCTTGACCGGGAAAGTGAAGGGTCTGGTCATATTTTGCTCACAGATGCAGATCAGCCATCAGATGTCAGTACAGCCCTTTACTCATTCCCGATTGTAGCAATGGGTAGGAAATTGATCTGTAGCAAAAATACAGTAGAACCACCCTACACTGACCACCTCCATGAGTTGAGCTAATTTTCATAGGCCAGACGTGCACCACATGTGCATTATGTTGGTTGCCTCCACGTGTTGACCAATTTGTTAACAAGGGGTCCAGTTATAGAGGCTCTACTGTTGAAAATCAGATCCTGGTAAAACTATCAGTTTCTCTCCTAATCTGGGGCAGAGATAAGAATTTAGTTTTAGGCTTGGTGCCTGTAGCTCAGCGATTAGGATACTGGCCACGTACACTGAGTCTGGCGGGTTCAAACCCAGCCTGGGCCAGCTAAACAACGACAACTGCAACAAAAAAATAGCTGGGCATTGTGGTAAGCGCCTGGAGTCCCAGCTACTCGGGAGACTGAGGCAAGAGAATAGCTTAAGCCCAAAGAGTTTGAGGTTGCTGTGAGCTGTGACGCCACAGCAGTCTACCAAAGGTGACATAGTAAAACTGTCTCAAAAAAAAAAGAAAAAGAGAATTTAGTTTTCTAAAATTGGTTAATCTTTTCTTCTTCCTGCTTTTTATGGGAGTGGGATAACCACAAAATATTGATCAGAACCTCCAAGTCTTTGTCTTTTAAAAAGAAATTGAAAAGCCGACCATTAGAAATTAGGTTTGTGGCTCGGCGCCTGTGGCTCAAGCGGCTAAGGCGCCAGCCACATACACCTAAGATGGCGGGTTCAAATCCCCAGCCCGGGCCCGCCAAACAACAATGATGGCTGCAACCAAAAAATGGCCAGGCGTTGTG
>NW_003852397.1:1884860-1903631 GCF_000181295.1 Otolemur garnettii | reverse complement strand
GTCTTTCTTTGTCACCCTCAGTAAAGTGCTATGGCGTCACACAGTTCACAGCAACCTCCAACTCCTGGGCTTAAGCAATTCTCTTGCCTCAGCCTCCCGAGTAGCTGGGACTATAGGCGCCTGCGAAACGCCCAGCTTTTTTTGTTGCAGTTTGGCTGGGGCCGGGTTTGAACCCGCCACCCTCTGTATGCGGGGGGCCCCGCACCCTACTCACTAAGCCACAGGTGCCGCCCAGTTTCTACATTTTATGAAAGATATATCAGGAGAATCTAAGTACTTCTACTTTAAGGGAAGAAGCAAAACAGTAAAGATTTTATAAGTATGTAACATAGATTTTTAATCCTTATTCCTCTTTTCTTGGTAGGAATTTTACTTTTCTGAGGATTACTGTGTATCTTAACAGAAATGTTAAAATTAGATGTTCTCTAATTTACCAGCTTGCTTTGGGATGGAGGGAGTGGGATTATTTTTTCTTTAATTTAGATTTTTCTAAGCTTGGCAAGAACTAATTTGTGATTGCTAGCATACAGGCTTTGCTATTCAAAGAACATGTTCTGGAAATATTAATTAGTGTCTTAATACTCATTAATTTCTGCACTGAGCACCTGGCACATGACTTTTTGAGGGTTGACTCATCCACGTCTTCAGTGAGCTGACTGTTGAACTGCTGGTAATGTTTTCCACGGTGCCGTGTTCTTGCAAGTAGGTAAAGGTCAGAAATCTTCAGAACGTATTAGTGAAGAGTAAATGGAGGAAGGATTTTTTAAAAACAAGTTTTTGAGGGTCACTGAGCTGACATATGATTAGGAGACTGCTTGGAATGGAGTCAGTCATTCTTGACCATTGATTGCCTCAGCAAGCATTCCTGTAATTTTTGAGATTATGCTTCTCAGAGGCATGCGAGTGTTCTTACACAGATTCCTGCCCTGGTTTAGAATCTTCCGATCACGCAGACATTCTAGATTGAGCGCCTCTTTCTCCTTCTCTAGAGATCAGCTATGTTAAAATAATTGGGCGCTAGACAACAAGAGTCTTTTCTTTTCTTGCTATCTTATAATAGAGAAATAAGTCATGTGGCCCAACTCTGTAGTTGCTGCAGTCTCCACGCCACTGTATGTAAATTCTCACCTATGTCTGAAAACAGGCATGACTTTGCAGCAAGATCATGTAAGCAATAATTTGTAAACATTACAGGGCAGCTTTGAGACTTTAGCAACTACTTGTCAGGTAGCTTTGTAAAATCCCCATAACGAAGGGCCTCCCTGTGGCAAGGTAGCTGACTATCCAAGGATGACTTGGGCTGTCTTCCTCTGAAGTTCTCTAAAGTTTGCTGTGAGGAAATGGTCCTGTTTAAACTATGAATGTGGACTGCACTGAAACAGCATCCAGGAAAGAGGCCGAACCCAAGCCTGTGACTCACAGCGGGGGAACAGTGGCCAGGGAAAGAAATGCTTTAGTTGGCTCTCCTTGGGGGTGTGGGACATGGCCCCAGGTCGCAGGAATCTTGCTTTGCAAGCTTGCTTTCCCCCAGAGGTTAGAGACGTTAGTTAAGTCTGATGGGTGTAGATTACACGTGAATGGCTTAGATTTAGTTCTGGGCGGGCCATCTAGGTTTACCGGTCTGGGTGTGGATTACACGTGAATGGCTTAGATTTAGTTCTGGGCGGGCCATCTGGGTTTACCGCTCTTCAGTAACTTGTGTTAGAGGCTATAACTGTCACAGATTAGGCCGTTCATAAATTTTCTTTTTTGCAGATTTGAACCTGCCACCTCCGGCCTATGGGGCCAGCGCCCTACTACTTTGAGCCACAGACGACGCCCCATAAACTTTTATCATAAGTGACAACCATACTCACTATAATTTGCTCACTCTTAGTATATATAAAATGTTTAATATTTTAGGAATTTACAGATATTTCTGGGCTTACTATTATATGTAATAAAGCCACTTCATGAGGTTTAAATTCTTTTTAAATTATTCTAAGAGTCATGGCTTTTGAGACCCATAGAAGTTGGTGTCGCTGAGCTTTGACGATATTGAGGTGGACAGATTTCGGGTTACCCACAGCTAACAATTTGCTGCAACTGCTTACTAGAAAATGATCTTGAAGAAAGAATGGTATTATTTCACTGTCCTTTAAAAACAGTCACTTCGTGTTAAAACTGAATCACTGGCATACCATGTTTGATAATGATACTTTTGCCATTTTAATAATTATTTGTGTTTTTTAAAATGAATCTCAAGATGTGTTGTTCAGTGTACGTTCATCTGTGAGCAACAGGAAAAATAAAATCAAAATAACTGTGACTTAAAATGATAGTTCGTTCCCCTCTCACATAAAGCAAGTGCAGGGATGTTAGTCTGTGGCCAGTGCGGCCCGCAGAGTAAGGAATCCAGCTCCTTCTCTTGCTGCTTTGGGACGTCTGGCTTTGTTTCTAGAATCTCTCCATGGCTCTAGGCTACTGGGGTTCCAGCCTTGTGATGTCTACTTTCCGGCCAGCAGGAAGGTGGCTTTAGGGACGTAATGGGAAAGAGTGCTGCCTGCCAGCCTACTTTTCCAGACAGTGGCATGCATTATATCTGCTTACATCTCACTGGTTAAAACATACTCACACCTTGTTGCAAGAATGCTTGGGATGTATTTTTATTCCCCACATACACACACTCAAAATGTGCCTCACTGTAAATTTGGGCCTTACTATCAAGGAAACGGGAAATGGATATCGGGGGACAGTTGACATTCTGCCAAAACAGGCCTTCACCAACAGTTTTTATAGATCATGAGACCTAGGAACATAGATGCCACCTGCTAGCCACGTACCTAAATCTCAGGATCAGAGTTGAAAAAATGAAGACTCCAAAAAAAATTGTATTTCCAGATATAATCGTTACAGCAGAAATCATATACTACAAAGACAGAGCACCTGTTATGGAGGCACTTCTTCCATGAAGAAAGAAATTCAATATTGCTTCCGGAACATGAAGTGTGATGCAGGAGCATGTGGGAATATTTGAGCCATAGGGTGAACTCTGAGGGGTTATTCTGGCCCAGTAAGGAAGCCGGTAAGCTAGCGTCCACATGGCTCTCCAGTGTTTGATTCTGTTACACTAAAGTCTGCTTCTTGCCTGGGACAGCCAATTCCCAACCATCTTCCTGCACTGTCCCCGTGAAGGATGTGGAAATAGACCATCACGGTGGGGCTGCTGTTTGGAATAGAAGCACGGCCCAAGTCAGCCTGCAGAGAGGACACAGTGTCCCTAATTTCATAACTGCCTCCTTTACTTAATCACACGTGGCATGTTCTGCTAATATGCTTTGGCTTCAGGACAAAGTTCTGTGCCTTCTAGTTACATGTGCATTAGAGTTCATCTAATTGAGAGCACTCTCATTTTCAGAGGAGGAAACTAAAATTCAATCAATACAAGTGTTCTAACAATGGTTACACTGTTAACGATTGTCGGAGCCAACACTAGAACTCAGAACTCAAGATTGATGCTGATCCTGCACATTTTGTTATCAAGACAGGTTATGTGCTCTCTTACAGCTCAGGGTTCGGTTTTTTCACTTGTAAAATAAACAAATTAGACCAAATGGCCTCTAAATCTCTAAGCTCTCTTACCTCTAAAGAGTACCTCTCTATGCTATATAACATCTGATGGGTACTTTGTAGACCTTTATGGAACCTATTCAATAATACACAGACTCTTTAGGTAGCAGGGGAGACAAGGAGGAGACACAAATTTGTATTTTTATTATTTATAAATATGATTTATTCAGTGACTTATTTTATAAATAATTTTGAATGATAAATACTTTATGATGTATTTTAATGTTCACTTCCAATCCCCTCGTCACGTATTATATTAATGGAACTTTCACTGCCTTTTCCATTTGCTTCTGTAATACACAGACATACCTCATTTTATTGTTCTATTGTTGCTTCATTCTATGGTACTTTGCAGATATTCCGTCTTCTACAAATTGAAGGTTTCTAGCAACCCCGTGTCCAGCAGGTCCATCCGTGCCATCTATCCAACAGTCTGTGCTGACTTAATGTCTCTGTGTGAGATTTTGGTAATTCTCACAATATTTCAGACGTTTTCCTTATTACTATATCCTGGAGATCTCTCTAATCAGTGATCTTCGATGTTACTGTTGTAATTGCTTGGGGGTACCATGAATGGTACCCATGTAAGATAGTGAACTTAATTGATAAATGTTGTTTGTGTTCTGACAGCCCCACCGACTGGCTGTTCCTCTGCCTCTCTCCCTCTCCTTGGGCCTCCCTATTTCCTGATAACAAGAATATTAAAATTAGGCTAATTAATAACCCTGCAATGCCTCTAAGTGTGCAAGTGAAAGGAAGCCTCCCACATCTGTCTCTTTAAATCAAAAGCTAGAAATGATTAAGCTCTTTGAGGAAGTTGTGTTGAAAACTGAAATGAGGCAAAAGGAAGGCCTCTCATGCAGAGAGTTAGCCACGTTGTGAATGCAAAGGAAACTTTTGTTGTTGTTGTTGTTGTTTTGAGGCAGAGTCTCACTTAGTCCCCCTCGGTAGAGTGCCATGGCGTCACAGCTCCATAGCAACTTCAAACTCTTGTGCTTAAGCAATTCTCTTGCCTCAGCCTCCCAAGTAGCTAAGACTACAGGCGCCTGCCACAATACCCAGCTGTTTTTTGGAGATGGGGGTCTTGCTCTTGTTCAGGCTGGTCTCAAACTCATGAGCTCAGGCAATCCACCGGCCTCAGCCTCCCAAGTGCTGGGATTACAGGCATGAGCCACCGCGCCCGTCATGGAAACATTCTTAAAGGAAATTAAAAGTGATACTCCAGCGGCCACATAAATAAGAAACTGAAACACCTTTACTGCTGATACGAAGGAAGCTTGAATGGTCTGGATAGAAGATCACACCAGCCACAACATTCCCTTAGACCAAAGCCTGATCCACACCAGGTCCTCAGTCTTTAATCCCATGAAGGCTGAGAGATGTGAGTGAGGAAGCTACAGAAGAAAAGCGGGAAGCTGGTGGATACTGGTTCGTGAGGTTTAGAGCAGCAGGTGCTGATGAAGAAGCTGTAGCAAGTTATCCAGAGATCGAGCTCAGATCACTGATAAAGGTGGCTACACTAAGCAGCAGATTTTCAATGTGGATGAAACCTGATATTTTAAAAATATTCCATCTAGGAATTTCATAGCTAAAGAAGGGAAGCCAGTCCGTGGCTTTAAAGCTTCAGAGGACAGGCTGACTCTCTCATTAGGGGCCGTACAAGCTGGTGACTTGAAGTTGAAGCCAGTGCTCATGTTCCATTGCAAAAATCCCAAGACCCTTAAGAATTATGCCAAATCTACTCTGCCTGCGCCTTGTCCATGGAACAGCAAAGCCTGGGTGACAGTGTGTCTGTTTATGGTGTGGCTTACTGAGTAAATCCACTGTGGGGACCTACTTCTCAGATTTTGTTGAGAGGTTACTGGTTATTGAAAATGCACCTTGTCACCCAGAGCTGTGATGGATTAATGTTTCCATGCCAGTAACATAATATACATTTTGTAGCCCATGGATCAAAGAGTAATTTTGACTTACAAATCTTAGTATTTCAGAAATACATTTTATAAAGCTAGTGCAGCCATAGACAGTGATTCCTCTGATGGTTCTGGGCCAGGTAAATGGGACACCTTCAGGAGACCTGTCCTTCCTCATTCTAGATGCTCCAAAGAGCGTTCATGATTCATGGGGCGCAAAATACCAACATTAGCAAGAGTTTGCAGGAAATTGATTCTCACTCTCCCAGATGATTTTGAGGGGTTCCAGACTTCAGTAGAGCAAGCCCTGCAGATGTGGTGGAAATAGCAAGAGAGCCAGAATTAGAAGTGTTCGTGTTTTTATCTGAGGAGCTTTAAGCTCCCTGTGGCTAAATGTTGGCTACCCTGTGGCAGCTCCAAATCCCATTTGCAATATATTCAGAAATGAAGTGAAATTTAAGTGTTTTTGTCATCTTGTCTCTGGTGGATTTCTCCCAAAATGTTATTCAGGGGTTGACACCAGTCAGCTTGTAAACTGAAATCCAGAAGAATATTCTCAGGTTTGTTTTGGAAACTGCAGCCCAAGACCTCTCTGCTTCTTACTGTGACTCTGGATCACAGCTTCTATTCCCAGAGCAAGTGACCTCGTCTCCTGCTGTTTCCTACACGGGTACGACAGTTCGTCTGTCCGTGTGTTTCTGCTTTCTTAGTGGGTGAAGGCAGACAGTTAATAGGATTAGGACGACATCTAGAAACTGGAATCTGACAATTGTGTAGATTTTCTCTGCCTCAGGAAGGCTCAGCAAGGGGTGGGGGACAATCTTTTCCTGCTTTCCTGTGATGGTACCATATCCCTAAACCTCAGTGGTGACGTAGGTTGCCAGCTCCGCAGCTGTCTTTGGCTTCCTACTCTGCTCTGTCTTTTCGGGCAGAGGAGAGAAGAATCACTAGGTGCCTGGGTGTTGGCTGCCCACGTGCCTGCTCCAGTTTTCTTCTCTCTGTTCTCCCCTCCCCTCCCCTTATCTCCCTTTTGCTCTCCTCTCTCCCCGCCTTCATTCAGCTCTCTTCCCTTCCACTCATCCCTCCCACTTCTCCCCCCCTCCCCTCCCCTGCACTTTGCTAGAGTAACATTGATGGTGGATGATGGGGTGAGTAAAAATAGACCTGGTACTGGGGATATTCCAAGGTCTCCCTAGAGGAAAAACCATTCCTGGTATAACTGTCATTGGTCTGTGAGGAAGGGAGGAAAAATTTTCCATCTCTACAAGTGTGACCTTTTGATTTGGATTAAGTGTACCCTGGCCTGAGATTAGAGAGGTAGACTTGATCATTCTGTATTCTCATTCTGTGCTAAGGGTAAGATGTGGATCGGAAGTGTTGCCCTAGTTATAAGAACGATGGTAAAATGTTGTGACATGGAAGGCACTGTTAGGTTACCACCCAAGGACACACACGGGTTCCCGGTCAGTGTGTCCTGTGTGGCCTCATCTGTACCACCCTCTGTACCCTCCTCCATCCCTGGCTGCCCTAGAGTCCCCACCCCGAATACTCCAGGCTCACTCCCAGCCAAACCTAAGGACCGTGGTGCTCAGACTCCCCTCTCTCTATCTCTCCTCCCTCCGTGCTCCTTCCTGGTCCTGCTCATTTTTCTTTACCCTGTTTGTGAAATTCCACACATTTTTCAGTACTCAAGGAAGTCCTGACTCCTCTGTAAAAACTTCTTTTGTGGTTCCTGCCCTTGGGAACTCAGTCCAAAGCAAAAGGCAGGGAAAGGGGGCATTCGCCTTGAAAATGCAACGTTGACGTGTGCCAGGCCCTGGGACCACGCTCTGTGCAGAGCTCAGCTCTCCAGAGGTAAATCGGAGGTAAATTGCCCTGGGAAGCTGTGCTAGCTTCTTCGGTCAGGCTGTCACAACTAAACAGCTGAGTACCTCGAGGTGGTTAGTTCCAGGTCTTCATGGAGAAATTGATGTAAATTATTGTGTCTTTATTAAGACACTAAAGAAAGTCTCACCGTTGACTTTGGTTAATGTCTCAAAAGGAAGAAACGTAAGTTATCTACTCGGACTATGTCATCTATTTGGTCCATTTTAATTGTGTGTTTGAGATCACCTACTAGTCTGTTCTATGACAAATGACACCAGTGCCTTCCCGGCCACCAGCTGTGTACCTTTGTACACGAGTGTCTGTAGTCATAAGCATTCTATGCAAACAAACCTGTTTTCAGCAGAATATGCTCTCAGATCCCTGTTCAGATGGTGGGCGCTTCTGAAATTGGATTTCAAATAGAAAGTCCCGTAGGCCTCTGGTAAAGACTCTCGTTACTTACATGTTGCCTGTTGCTTGCATCTGCAGCCTTGCACTTTCTGTCTTCTACATGAGATATGTCTAGGTCAACTCCAGAGTTCAGTACACACATAACCAATTTAAGCATTTGGAAGAGATTGGGGGAAAGTATTAACAAATCTCAATTATGGACGGCATCTTGTTTGAGAGTCTGTGGATTTAATAGTGTTGGCAGTGCTGACTCTGGCACCGTAGCTCAGAACCCTCAAGGGACCGAGGCGTGTTCTGTGGAGCTGCCTCTGCTCACCTGTCTGGACTTTGCAACTCATTCACGTCCACATGGGGCTGCCAGTGGGTCTCCTCCTTGCCTTCCATCAGGGATTCTCTATCAGCACTGAGGAATCGGGGGTGGGATAGGGAAGAACCACTTTCATTTACCTACCAGTATATTTTATTAAGAATTTACCATGGGGCGCACCTATGGCTCAAAGGAGTAGGGCGCTGGCCCCATATGCCAGAGGTGGTGGGTTCAAACCCTGCCCTAGCCAAAAAAACTACAATAATAAAAAAAAAAAGAATTTACCATATGCGAAGCTTTGTGCTAAGCACTGGAATTGTAACAGTGACCTTCACCCTCGTGAGGAATACAGGCAAAAATAAGCAAACAGAAATAAATGTCAACTTTGCAAGTTGGGAGAAGAGCCATGAATGAAATAAATGAGGACTACAGCCAAGAATGGCAGAGAGGCCTGCTGTGGTCACAGAAAGCTCTCCTGCACTTTCATTTAAGTGGGAACCAACCACGTGGAGTTGGGGCTGGGCAGCCCAGAATGTCAGCGCAAAGGCCTGAGAACAAAGTGCTTGGCCTCAGAGACAGCCTGAGAGAAGACCGGGGGGAATGGCCGACAGGTGTAGGGGAAGGCAGAGCCTCATGGCCGTGGTAGAGATTTCAGATTTATTCCAAGTGTGGTGGGAGTCATTGCTGGTTTTATACTGGAAAACAGTTCGTTTCCTGTTTTATGGATAACGGATTAGAGGGGCTGATGAGGAAGCAGAGGTAGGGGGAGGGGGAACATCTACAGAGTAGACCAGGTAAGAGGTAAGGTGGTCGGACTGGAGTGGGGTGTGTGGACGTGGGAAGGGGGCGTGTGGAGTGCGTCATGCCCCCCACTCACTGAGGGCTTGCAGGCTGGAAGGGCGGTGAGGGGGAAGCCTGCCCGAGGATGACTCTGAGATGACACCGAGGAGCTCCCTGTACAGTTTATCAACGAGTTGGCAATGGGTTTGGGTAGGCTGGGTTTGGGAGCAAACGTTTTCAGCATGTTAAGTTTTCAGTACACGTGACATTGTCATCCAAGTGGCAACGTCAGGTATAGAGTTAGATACATAGTGACGTGCTCAAAGGAGAGCTCTGAGTGAAGGTGGTCAGTGTGGGAGTCTTCAGCATAAATGTGTTGCTTAAATCCAGGGACAAGGACAGATCACGTGAGGAGCACGTGAAGAGTGGAGAAGGCTCAGAGTGAGCCCTGAGGAGCCGCACGTCTAGGGCTCAGCTGGAGGCGGAGGAGCCAGCACAGGAGCCTGAGAAGGAGGCGGCCAGAGAGGTGAGAGGAAAACCAGCACACCGCAGTCCAGGCGGGCCAGGCAGTGGAGGAAGGGCCGGAAAGTCAAGGAGAGGGAGCAGAGACGCCCTCAGTGCCGCTGGTTGGTCAGATGAGGAAGGAAGAGCTCTGGGGGTGGACCTGGTGCCTTTGTTGGTGATCTGGACCAGAAGACTTTTGGGGCGGAGGGAGGCAGACTGATGGCTGAAGAGGGTGTTCCACTGTGTACCCGTGACACTGGCATCGTTACGGGTAAGCGTGATTGAGGGATGGGGAGGAGCCGCTCTCATTTTTATTGTGTTTTGTTGCAACAGTCTCATATTACTGCTGTAATATGAAAAGCTTACATTAAAAATAATTTAAAATATTTTAAGCAAATAGTTAGACCTGGTAGGTTGAGCATCTCTGAGTCTTAACAACTGTGGCTCCTGTCTTCTCCCTGCTTGACCCAGTTTCCTTCCTCAGATTACATTTCAAGTCTGTTGTTCCCTCCCTGTAGAATAACGTACACAGCTATGCCAAGAAAACCTGCCAGTCAGAATGAAGGCAAATTTTAATTTCGTAAAACTTACTGGATAAACAGGGCTCTTCATAGCTTTTGTGGCAATCAAGTTCAGGATCAGGGAGAGGGTATGACAGGGGCAGAAAACAGACCCCGTATAGATACAAAAAACAGTTGGACAAGGGGTGCATGGTCAGTGTTGTGTTGGGATGAGAGAAAACAGCTATTTTGGTGCATGGACGGGTTAGTTCCTGTAGGTGGGGAGGCAGGACGGGAGCCTCATCCTTGAGGTGGTGAGGGATCAGGCCCCAGCGGGAGGACTAGGTTTCACAGGAGGGGCACTCCCTCCATTCCGCCAGGAGAAAGAGAGAGAGCAGTATGGGACAGTACCCCGGCCTTCAGAGCTGGGAATCCACCTGCCAGTGCCTGGCTTTCCTTCTGGGAAGCCTCTTTGGCCCTGAATTCTCTATTTGCTTACCTATTTTTTCTTCCAGAAAATATTTGAGTGTCAACTAAAAATCTACTACTAAGGAAGTAGTTTCAAAATTTTTAAATACAGTAGAACTTGCATAGTTGACCAGCTCCTTAAGTTGGCCCAATTTTTATAGAGCGGACATTCACCACATGTACATATCAGTACAGTAGGCCTAGGTCCTTGTGTTGACCGCCTGTGTATGTTGACCAGTTTGTTATAGCCCCTTGTAGAGATCTTAGTGTATTTGTGTTTTGTGTTAAATTTCGTTTCAGGAGTGGGAAGACCCTCAAGCATTAGAATTTTCTGCTTCTTACAGTTGGATTCCTACCTGGCTTGTTTTTTTCTTTCTATACCCACCAGGATGGCAAGGTCATTCTAGTTAGCACACGACTCCAAAATCTGAAAAACTCAGAGCCAGAAAAGTTCATACCTCATTCCTGCATCGGTCTGTAGGATGTCAGCCTGGACTCTCCTCCACGTCCCCTCATTCTGGGACCCACTTGAGGAGTCTCCACTCAGGTGTCCACGGAGGGCGAGTGTATACTGTAGTGTCCCATGGCAGCCCTCCATCCTTATGTGTAGAAGCCACACCTCCCAGCCCCAGACCCCGTCACCAGCCAGCCTGGTGTCATGAGTACAGACCGACTCGAGGGTGGGTGGAGTGTAGTGGACCATCCTCTGTGTGCTGGAAGGAGACAGGAGAAAGCAGGCGAGGCCTGGGTAGGGTTTAGGGGTCACTTCTGTCCCCTCCCGCATCTTTTTACGGCAGCACCTAAAATTATCAAGAGAAATTCATTCTATTGTTTAGAGTTTTCATTGTTTCTGAGCATTTTCCTTCAAAATAGAGCTCTAGAAAAGCTAGTGAATCATCATGTTTTTTCCCCTCAAGGGCCTTATTATTTTCTCTGGCAGACTCAAAGTAGTGGGAGTCGTTGTGTCCTGAGCACGCGAGTTTTTTATGAAATGACATCTGTTTTCCTACTTCACTTAATGAGGGACACAGAGGACTGCCGATGAGTGCAAGTGGAGTTGATATTAACTCCGGGCTCATCTGTGTGGCCTCCTCTCACAGGTCAGCTTCCCATCAATGGTCTCAGGCCGCCTTCTCCTCGGGGACCCATCTGGATGGAGGAGCCTTGGACTGGCCCACACCTCTTCACAGGCCAAGGGTCTGAGAGGAGGGCAAGAGCCACGAGGGTCTGGGGCCAGCCCTGAGGCATGGTGGCCTGTGTCACAGTCTGGTGGGCACTGCCCTCACTCTTCTTGATTTTTACATCCACCTGCTCTAGCCCCCCCACCCCCTTCCTTGGGGCCATCAGAAGAGAGCTCTTCCTGGAGCGCTATGGCTCCTTCTTGGGCCACTGTCCTCCACAGCCACTGGGTTTGCCTGCGCTGCAGGGCCAGGGCAGCAGGCTATTGAGATGTTAGCAAGGAGATAGGTCTCCCTGCTAGATTGGCACAAATACAGGCCTGAGTGTGGTCCAGCCAGCCTCTTTCCCAGGGGTGACGATGGTGAATGACTATCCCGTAAAGACCCCACAGTATTGAGAGCTGGTGGTAGCGTCAGTTTAGGTGAATGATTTGTCTCACCTTTGATGCTTCAGCAGCCTGACGTCCCAGCTGGGGTCAGTGTTAGCAGGCAGGGCAGCCGGTTCTGAGACCAAGGCTAGGAAGAAAGTGACTCTTCCTGTTGTTCCATAGGGTAATGCAGCTTCTTAGTAAATAGCATATCCCTGTGATTACGTTTGACCAACCTTGAGTAATGCCCACAAGACCCCAACAGATGACCCCTGCCTTGTCCCTGACTTCATCTTCTGCCACTTGGCCCTCAGCTGCATTCGTACTGGCCTCCTTGCCTTGCTTATACCTCCCTTCTCCCTGGAGTGCCCCCTGTTCCTGGCCCACTCCTACACTTACTTTGCATGGATCAGAGACTCCTTCCCTCTCCCCCCTGTGCAGTGCGCAGCCCTGCCCCATGTCCAGCTTCACTGTTCTCTCCATTGCTCTCATCAGCAGCATCTGTTAATGTGTTCATCCATCTCCCCTTCAGAATGAGGTTTTGCCCACCGCTCTGTCCTCAGGGCCCAGGACGCAGAGTAGATACATATAAATACTTGACAAAAGAGGCCTGATGATGATGGACTCTGAAGTAATCTGGTTGTTGCCAGAAACCTATAAAAACAGAACATTTGCTCCGTGTAATATTTCTCTGTCGGACCATCTGCCTCTCCACTCCTAGGGTAATTGGTTCTGTCCACTCAGACTGGACAAACACTGTCATAAAACGAATGCTCACTTGCATTTTTCCTTCTGTGGAATTTTCTGTGCAATCTAGTCTTTAGGAATCATTTTTGGTCGTCGTTTATGACCAAAGAAGAAATAATAGTGTCCTCCCTTTATAGCGTCAGAGTGAGTTTTTCTTCGGTTTCCTCCCACACACAGATCGCACGGCAGCCCTCCAACACCAGGCTGTTTGTCACCCGCTCACAAACGTTTGGGAACCGCGTAGACAAGTGAGGCGATGAAGCCATTCTACTGACACGTACATTCGCTGAGGGGTTCTGACCCTGCTCTATGAAAATTTGTGGTCATTACCTTGTATTCATTTCCTTCAGACTCCGAAGTGTCGTTTCGCTTTTCTCACATCGTGTTTTTCAAAGTAGCCTCTTGCTCCATGCAGTTTTCCTTTCCTCCTTCACTGCTCACTCAACATTTTGATTGATTTGTATACGCGACCCACGCCATCTTCATCGCGTGGGTTTCTCTTAATGTCTCGATGCTACAGCCAAAGTGAGGTCCCAGAAGTCATTGTGCCCCATCCGGAAGCCAGAGGAAGCTAAAAATAATAGCAGTTATATTGACTAATTCTAGTTTTTTTTAAACTGCAATTTTCATGTAAGAAATCAACTGAGTATTTAGGAATGACTGGGTGAAAAGAAGATTGCTTAAGCAAATAAAAATAATTACTTCACAGACATTTATTAAGGACTGTGTCCTGGCAGCGTTGGCAGTGCTGGGAGCATAAGGCAGGTAGTGTTTACTGGAGGAAACGGGGATGGAAGCAGACGGTTCCAGCTGTCTGTGGAACAGGCACTGGCGGGCACTATTATTTCTTCTTTGGTCATAAACAATGACCAAAAATGATTCCTAAAGACTAGATTGCACAGCAAATCCCACAGAAGGAACTGTGACGGGAGGGGAAACAATATTTACATTAGTCACAGTCCCTGTGGGAGCCTAGGGGGGGGAGGATGTCAAAGACTGCCCCTGGGAGGGGGACAGGTCCAGAGACTTTAAAGGGCTCCTGTGGGATACACGTAGGGCCATCTGTCTATCAGTCAGGGTCAAGAGCTGGGATACTTGTGAAAAGTGGCAGTGCTGGCAGTCACTTAACCCATAGACACAGCTGGAAATGGTGTGTATAGGGGGTGAAAAAGACCATAGTCTTAAGGAACACCAACATGTGAGGGACCAGGAAGAGGAGTCAGGACAGCTTGTGTAACAGAAGCTGGGGAGAGAGTTTCAAGGAAGATGGCACAGTATTGCAGAGAAGTCACAGGGGATACAGACTGGGTAGGGCTGGGATTGGCCATGACCGTTTGACCATGAGAAGAACCAGTGAACATTATGTAACAGTGGACTGAGGGGGCCAGGGAATCCAGCTGCTTATATTGGGTTGAGAGGTCCCCTTCCTTACAGGCCAGGGCTTTGTGCTAATTTCTAGGTAGTAGGAACAAATACTACTCCAGATGGACTAATTGGAAGTTTCTCTACTCAGTGCATTGGCTTTATTGCCAGCTTTTCTGCACATATCCCAGTGCTTCATAATCATCAAATATTCCCTGTCCACAATCCTGAGTGCCATTTATGGGGTTGGACTGTTAAATTCCCAAATTCATCCTAGAAGTGCTCCATACCTCATTGCTGACTATCACCACTGTCACCTTCAAAGTTCCCCCCTTGGGAAGCTGTGCACCGATGCCAGCACCGAGCCCCTCCTTCAGAGCACTGTTGGGACTGCTCTTCTGGGGAGGCCGTTAGAGCCATCATTTTTCCTCCCTTTTTTCCTGCCCCCTGGCAAACTGCCTGTCACCTCCTCCTCAGTCCCTTCCCATTGCCCCCCTCTTTGCAGGCTGCATTTGTTCGCCAGCTCATATCCACTCTGGCCCCCCCATATTTCCCAGTGGGGTGTGGGGTGAAATGCCCTGTGCTCAACAGGTTTCTTAGTGACATTTCTGTAGTAACTTGAAATCGTCTCTGATCGATTTCTGTTTGCCTCTTACTCACCTGAGGATTTATTTTGGTGATTTCCATATGCCTTTTCTGAGAGACTGGATTGGAGTCGAACACACATAGCATTAGATGTGTCCAACAGAACTTGCATAAATGGCTGTACTCTGATTTATGCACGTTTGTTTACAAATTTATTTATTTTCAAATTCACCTTTGAATTCTGGTCATTCATTTTTCTGCAGTAAAGATTATTTTTGTGTATAATTGCTTGTGACCGTGTTGGCTGGATCTCAGGTTCCCTTGGATATACAAACATAAAATGGTAATTGGCCTGTTAGGCCACCTTCCTACTTCTGGGACCTTTGTGGACATTGTCCCCAATTCAGGGCCAACCCTCAGTCTTACACAGTCCTGTTTAACCCCCATGTATCCCTGGCTGACTTGACTGCACAAATGCCTGTCTGCCCCCCTCACCACCGTCTGTTTCTCTGTGACAGTCATCCTCACAGGAGTGAATAGCCGCCAGCCACAGACCTTTAAAGTAAGCAGTTCTCTTCCATTCCATTAATGAACTTTCTGACCAGAGTTTGTCTTTTCAGGATTTCGGTTATTAATTTTGTTTTTCTAAGGCAATAAAATAAATAAGGGCTCTGCTGAGTTAATGAGGATTTGAAATGGATTTCAAGTGTCCTTGTTGGGTTTTTATTTTGCAGGTGCAATCTCCTGCAGAAAATTACCATAACTAAACAGTTTAGGAGCCATAAAGCTCCTTGCCCTGGCATTGCTAAATTAATAGATGAAGAGCTGTACCTAAAGAAAATGTCAGACATTAAATATTTTTCATTGCTAGTAAGTTAGAAATTTGTGACCTTAAAAAGCTTAGATAATCTCTTAAGTACTTCAACCAGAATTCATTTTTATTTTATTACTCTTCAACTTATGTGTGTTTTTGAGGCCATACTCTAGGCTGCTCTATGTATATAGATTTCTTTTTAATGAAATACCTCTTAAAATATTTTTTCATATATTCTTTAATTGAAATACAGGGTCCAGTTTGAGCATTAACTTATGCACTTATCTAGGCCGGGTTTTCTAAGTACCTCCTGTCCTCTGGGTACCACGCTACATACAGAGGCAAATGGATGCCCAGTAACTTAAAATTATGTATGATGGATCCACTTGTCCAAGAAGGGAGACACCAGGGCACAGCACAGTGCCATGGAGGGTTCAAAGAGGAGGGCCTAGGGGGATTGGCCAAGAGCATGGTATCTGGAGGCAGAAGGTCTGGGTTCAAATGCTGGCTCCATCATTTACGAGTTGTATGATTCAAGCTAGTTACTAAACGTCTCTGGGTCAGAATAACCCCAGCTGAAAAGCGGGGGTATTCACAGTGCAGGTGTCCTTTATCCACAAGGATTTGGTCCCAGGACCCCCTTCAGATACCAAAATCCAAGAATGCCCAAGTCCCTGATAGAAAATGACATAGAATTTGCGTGTAACCTGTGCACATCTTCCCACACACATTAAGTCATTTCCAGATTACTTATGTTACTTAATGCATTGTAAATGCTGTGTAAATATATAATGTATATAATGTAATATATACATTATAATGTTATAGTGTATTTTTTTTTAAAGATTATGTGTTTTATTGTTGAGTTTGTTTTTTCAATATACACAGTAAGAACCTTCATAGTTGACCACCTTCTGAAGTTGGCCTAATTTTCATAGACCAGATACATTCCACATGTACGTATCAGTACATGGGGCCTAGTTCTTTATGTTGACCAGTTTGTTACAGCCCCTTTAGGTGGTCAACTTGTGGAGGTTCTACTGTATTTTCAATCTGCAGTCAGTTGAATCTGTGGATATGGAACTTGTGGATATAGAAGACCAACCACATAGATCTTATATGGAGATTAAAAGGAGAAAGACTATTTCCAAAACCCTTAGAATCATGCTTAGTATATGTAAGAACTATAAGCGTTTTAAATAAAATAAATAACGTGAATTTTGGCCACAGTAAAAACCAAGGAAAGCTCTATTGTGAACACTGTAGAAAGCATCTGGCAGAGATTGTAACACTTGTTAAATGTATAGAAACGTTAGCTGGTAATTACCTTGCATAGGAATTTTCTGTCACTAGATTCCCCTCCAGATCCTTGGCTAACTTTTGTTTTCTGTGTTTTGGGGCATTTCAATGTTTTCAGGTAAGGAATAACTTTCTAACTGAGGGCCTCCAAATGAAATGAGTGACTATTAGTGCTGTTTTAAGTTTCTTTCTCATTACTAGAAACATTCAAGCAAACAGCAAACTTGCCTGAGATGTAACTTCAGGGCACTAGCACTGAAGGGTGGGGAGGCCCAACAGGTGAACTCCCAAGAGCCAGTGGAACTCTTTTTCAATTGTGATTTAATCTGTAAAGGCTTATGATATTGGTACTGTCATTTCAGACCTCCATGATGCCTCTGGAGGTATGAAATGGCAGAACGAGAGAGAGCAATTGGGACAGATTTCTGAAAGTCGTAGGCAGAGAGTGGAGAGCTTTAGTTGCTGGTCTAAAGCATGGACTTCACTTTGTAGAGAGAGGAGGGGTTGTTGTATGTTCTCAACTTGGACTAAAGGGAAGACTTCAGGGGAATAATCTGGTAACAGGCGCTGAAAGATTGGAAGCAGGAGTCCATGGGAGGCCACTGTGCAGACACGCAGGAGGGTTACAGTGGTGTGAGAGAAGTAGTCAGGATGTCACTGAACTCAGGAACTGAGGTGGGCTCATAAAAGTATCAGGGGATCAAAAAATAGTGTTTGGTGTGCAGTTCTCATTCATTCAACACATATGTATTGAATACAAATAGTCCAGAGCTCCTGGCCCCCAGTGGTGGATTCATCATATTCATGCAGGAGCAGAACACGCCCACATGCGATCCACACGCAGCGCAAACCCCATGTGGGTTCCCAGGGCTGCTGCCTGGGGTTCCTCATCTTGGCAGTCTCTGCAGACCCTCCCAGGCTGATCCACTGAACTGAACCCACAGGAAGACTGTCAGGTTTCAAAAGCAGGTGGCACGGATTGGGCAGCACATAACCCAACGACAAAAGCAAGAAAAACTTCAGCCTTGAGTAATCTTAAGTGGGCCACCTGCCTAACACTCTTTATGAGACCCAGACCTGAGTGTATTTCTCTCCCTTTGGCATTGTTACAAGGTCTAGACTGTCCAGAAATAAAAGGCCTGGAAGGAGCGGACGGTAGACCTTTGTAGAGTTCGAGTCTGGTGATGTTGCCAAGGCAGTTGCTGAAACAATAAACAGCTGTCTTTCTGGTGAGAGACACTTACGCTGTTGTTTTATACTATCTGGAAAAGCAAAGAACTTTTAAATAAGTGGCGTACTTCATTTAAACAGCTATCATATCCAGTAGTGACACTGGATAATTAGAGACAGACCCTTCTGCGGATTACAGATGGAGAGGCGATTTAAAAAGAGAAAAATTACTCAGAAAGAAATTAGCTAAAAAAGAAATTATTTGTAATTTTCCTCTATTGCTTTTAACTAAGAGAAAGAAACCACAGGTTTCAGGCCGTCCTGACACTCCCTGGAAGATGGCTAGCCAGGGCCCACGCCAATTCCTATATATACCAGTGTTTTTAGAGAAATGAACATCTGAAATGGCTGAAATGAATGATGGTAATAAATATAATGAAATGATTTTCAAAGTACCTGAATCCAGTATAAAAAAAGAAATATAAGAGAGTCAAATGCCTACCTATTCACAGAAAAAAAGAGGAAGAAAAAGCAATCAGTGGTTCTGACTATATTATATATAATGTTTCTTTTTTTAAAAATCTGATTATAAATTCTGTAGTAAATGTGGTGCAATGCAACCCTTGACAAGATTTTTGGAGGAAAAACTACGATTTAGTCAAATCAGTAAGGAAAGCAATTTGTAGTTTGGCTTGCCTGCCCTTCCTGAAATACAGGGGCTCATTCCAGCCTGCAGAGCCTGGGCTCCTGCGGCCTCTTTTTCCTGGTGGCCTCTAGTTTTCCTTTCAGATTTAATGGCTCTCCTTAATTATTACACTTTGCCTGGATACGAGGGTCACCATTAACTGCAGGTTTAATTAAGTACTAAATTACAGCCTTTCTGTCACTTC
>NW_003852397.1:1861066-1883583 GCF_000181295.1 Otolemur garnettii | reverse complement strand
CAAAGAGGATCATTCCAAAGAACAGATGGCTGAGCTTTAGAGAGCTGATGAATTTCAGCAAAGACTATCAGTATAGCACTTAGCACATTGTTGATGCTCAGGAAACGTACAAAAAATTAAAACAGATTTTTAAATAGACTGACTTTGCTGTTACTGAAGTGCCCCATGGGAGCTTTTAAATCTCCACTGTTGCAAAATTGTCCAACCATCCTTGGAAAAATGAACACCATCTGGAATACACTCTGCATTTGTATTTCTGCCCAAAGGTGACTCTTAAAACTCTTCCTCACTTCCAAAGTCAAATGCCTGGAAAATAGCACTACAACCTTCTAATTCCAGGCTAGTATATTTAACCTGAGCACAGTACAGAGATGTGCAGTGACTCCCTCTAAATCCTAGGAAATTCTTCATTTGCTTGTTTTACAAGTTAGCCGAGACGCAGAGGTGCCCGTCTGCCTGGCACAGTGAGTAATGGAATGTCTTATTCCCTCCTTGCACTGATTGTGGAATCTCAGAGCGGTTCTGCTTCTTGTCAGATTTATTTGCCACTCTCAGCGCAGACCACACAAGTGGCCCCTGTCAACTGATAAAAAAGGAGGAGGAGCCCAACACCCTTTTATGAACATGCTCTTAAACCTGTGAGGCTCTAAAATTAGGCAGGAGTTGCTGCGGGTGTCCCAGACCTCTCCCTGCAGTGCCCGCCCCTGGCAGTTCACCTCCGTCTGTCCTGTATGAGCAGTGGCGCTGTTACTGGCTATAATGGGAAGCCTGGTATTTGCCTCAGCCCCAAATCTGAGCTACATCAAAAGATTGTTTGGAGGGAACTTAAATGGTTGCATATATCATATATGAGTGTCTTAATGAAGGTGTTCCCATTACTAACTGCATTCATCTCATGGAGAGTAATCATTTCACTGGATCCTTCCACAGCTCATGTCATTTACTGGAAGGAGCAGTAATGTTCTCTTAATCGGTTATGCTTACTTGTTTCGTCTTTTTCTAAAGGCAGATGTTTTTATTTTGTTTGAAACCACCTTTACATGTTAAGGCAGCTAGATGCGTATTCCATGACTTGTGCCAAAACATGCTTCCAGAGTTAAACTGCTTATATCTGGTGATGCCTCTGGATGGTCACACCTGACAATAGGAATGGGTCATTTCTAAAATTTTGGACTATGTACTTGACATAAATATAAACCGTTTCTTCAGTAGTTTTTTAATTTAAAGGATTTGGCTCAAGGATCTGTGAGCTCTTATCTGTTAAACAATCATTCATTACAATACGGTTTTAAATGAGCAGAATTTGAAACCGATTTCATTTTAATTGATTACTAAGAAAGTTGGAATTGCTTTCAAGCTTGATTCTTTCGAGCATTTTTTGTCTCATTGGTGAAGTTAATTGTATCTGTTAAGCCTTTTACAAATACTATTGATACCTAGTTTTTCAGTAGACTGGCATGGCAAAACATACGGGGATTTTTACTGTTTTAATAATCTGTCTTCAAGATGGTAACACTGAAGACTGTGTGGAGAAGGGTTGCCTTTCTAAGCTGACTCATTTTGCTAAAATAGTAATAGTAACAGCCACTCCTCTATCTGGAACATGGCTTTTTGAACTACTTGATGAGTCTTCTTTTGAAGAGCCTGACAAAAACAGAAAAGCCAACAAAGCATACCATCTCTGGAAGCATGATATTTGTCCCCTAGATTTCCTACAGACAGGTGGTCATTGTCTCGGGGGGAAAAAGTGAACGTGTTAAATCCATGCCAGAGACTGTAACGTTCACAGCATTTTGCCTCACTGCATACAAAGAAGTAATGGTTTGAAGTGAATTATTTTGTGATACAGTAGAAAAACCCTGGACTGGAGAGTTGGGAGACCTTGGTGGCAATTTGCCCTAAGCTGGCAGTGTTACTTTCTCAGGTATCCTACCTTCTTGGCTTTTATTTTGTTATGTCAGGTAAGAGAGGACTCTTCGGTGGATAAGGTGCCCTAGAGTGACAACCTGGGACCTCACCACCTTGCCTTCTCCAAGGGTGTGGTGCCTCACTTACAGCCTTCTTGCACTTAATGTTCTTGGTCTTAGAAGTGCCCTAACATTGTCGCACTATTGTGAGTCTCCAAAATGAAGAATTTAAGTTTTTTGTTTTTTTTATTTTGTTGGGTTTTTTGTTGGTTTGTTTTTTTAAGGAGAATTATTGTTTGTGAGTAGAGAAAACCCAAGTTCAGTGGCAAGTTCTTTCACCTCTTGTTTTTTCCAGGTTAGCAATGCAAGTCACAGGTTTTGACCCAGGAAATTTCCTCCCCAGTGACAGTGGATCTTGTTATATCTGCAGTTATAATGGTGGTAACGGCTTCTGCCAGCTTAGCCAGAGAGCCTTGTCTCCTAAGCTAACCTGTGTGAAGGTGATTATGGTACAGGTTTTCCTGTGGACTAGACTCCCTGGCCTGGCCTCGCCCTTGATAATGCAGGAGGGGCCCCATCTCCTAACACAGGGCAGGAACCCAGCCAGCTGGATGGCATCCACATCGCGTGGAGTCACCACCAGCTGAGGCTTCCTGTCCATCAGGGTGGTGGCAGCGTTTACATCTGCTGTAAGGACAGGTGGTCTCTGAGTAGGGACATCTTCTTGGCCAGCAGTTCCTACTTCTCTTTCTTTGGTCTGCGTGTATGGCCAGCTTGAGCAATTGAGTAGCTGTTTGGTGGTCCCGGACTCGGGTGAACTGGTTAATCCTGAAAGGCACTCTCAACTAGATGCTGTGGGGCCATTTGACAAAGCAGGTGTGGTCCCTTGGGGGCTGGGTGTCCTGTTCAGTGCCAAAATTCCTTTTTCTTTTTCTTCAGGTTATTGTGAGGGTACAAACAAACAGGTTCCAATTTTTTAATTTGTTAGATAGAATCCCTCTTGTAGTTGTGTCCCGCACAACTTACGCCCTGTAAGTGGGGGCAATGCCAAAATTCTTGGGCCTTTCTCAGTTGCCGGCCTTCCTGGCCACCTGCTGCTTCACAACATCAGGGGCCAAGGTTACCTTCTTCCCCTCTAGCCACCCAAGCTGCTGAAAGAATACAGGCATTAAAAGAGGGGAAAGTGAATTAAGGAAAGAAGCTATCTTAATCTAGTGTTTAACTTTGGCCCACCAACTTTGACTTTGAATCACTTGGGAATGTTTTTGTTTTATTTAATGTGTCCCTGATAAAATCTTTGTATGAGACCTTCTGAGTGCTTCCAGGAACCACCTGTCCATTGTGGATTTTCTGATGGAGCTTGTCATCTGTTAAGGTGAAAGGGGGTGCTCATCACAGGTCCTTGGTGAACCAGATCTTTTGCACAACCCATTTGCCCTGATACCGACAGGAAGAAGAAAGACGGGGCCCTGTCAGACTCTGCTATGAGCTGGTAGCTCTGGATGACACACATACATTTCTGTCACTCAAGTGGTCCCCATTAGAGACCCTGTGAGCACCTTGTTCTCCTGTCCAGTAAGGATCCCGTGAAAGCTTTGGCATCCCATCACGGGGTTGTGTCTACACTGGACACTCAGAAAGAATGGACTTGTCTTGCCAGCTCTCCCATTGCTACAAGAAAGGGAAAAGGAAGTGGTTTTTGCTTTTTGACTTGAACCCTGAGTACTGAGGTAGCAATAAACTATTGGATGATGGAAAAACAACACACGGCTTTAAGCTTTGGCGACTGTCCACTCATGGAGCACCAAGCGCTCTTGTATTACATGTGTGTACAAAGGACATGATAATTTTTACATGTTACTAGTAATAGTTTAAGGATCTAATATGCCTACCACATCTCTACCTCAGCAAGTGAGAGGAGTCAGGGAGACAAGTTGGTATGAGGTGAGCAGAGCAGACAACTCTAAGCAGGTTTTGACAGCACAAATGGGGGAGAAATGACCTGATTGTAAAAACCAAAATGACCAAATGGGTGCCTGGGTGTAGGGGTCCTCCACAAGCGGGTGGCTGATAAGGGAGTGCTGCTATGAGCCCAAGTCAGAGTCCCAAGGAGGGGCGTGTGCCAGGTGTATGAAGCATGTCGACTTGCTCTACAGATAGGCCATCCGCCACCTGAGGTCATACACCCCTGCAGCCAAAGCCACCTGAGGAGCTTCCTAACCAGCCCCTCAGAGGTGACCTTCGGGAAGCACAGGTCTGGCTTTAGGCCTGGAAACATGGACGCGGGGTCCTTCACATAGAGTAGCTAATGGGAGCTCTTTGAGACAGCAGAGAGGGAATTTGCAAAGAGAAAAGCAAAGACCAACTACAGAAATTTGCAAAACAGGAGGAAGGGGAGCTGGTAATGGGTCAATTAGAGGCTGAAAAAGAATTAGAGAAACTTAAAAAAAAAAAAAAAAAACCAGAGAAATCATCCAGAAAGCCAAAGAAGCAGTTGGGATTGAGAAGGATGAGGCCTGGAAAGAAGCCAATTCAAGAATGGCATTTCTGACCAGGGAGGGAAAGAATAAGAAGAGCTGCTTTATTAAAGAGCGTGTGGGAGTTGTCCATTTGGGGAAGAGTAGTTAGATCCGAGGCCGTATGTAAAATAAAATATGAAGGGGGATAAGGGATAAAACTTACCTGTTGGGTAATGAGTACATTAAAAGCCCAGATTTCACCACTACACGATATATGCATATATACCCTAAGTCTATAAAAATTAAAAATAAATGTTCTAATTTAAAAAAGAAAACGCAAATGTAACATGCAAAACATATATATGTAAGTGTAAACATTCAAAATGCAAATACAGTAGAACCCCCATAACTGACCAGTTCCCCACATTGACCAGCTCCTTGAGTTAACCTAATTTTCATAGACGGACAAGCACCACACGCATGTGTCTACACGAGGCCTGCTTCCTTCTGTTGACCACTTCTGTGCGTTGACAGTTTGTTACAGTCCCTTGACTGGTCACCTGACAGAGGTGTATAGATAAACATTCTTGTAAGTTGAGATAGAGAGTCCTTTCTATGTAATATAGGAAACTGAAAAGAAAAAGTAGGTATTTGGATACATAAATATTAACAACTTCTTGCAGTTCAAGACACCACAGAGAAAGGAAAAATACAGGTACTATACTCAGAGGAAATACAACCAAAGCCTACCAGAAAACAGGTCACCCTTAACGTAAGATGAGTTTCTATAAGGGAACACAACAGTGAAAAAGTAGGCATACTTTGTTCTCTCAGGACAAAATATAAAATGAGTAATATGTAGATGAAAATGCTTACAAATTTTTAAAAAGCAATAATGAAATGGTAGTGTTTGACTTTTGGACTAGCAAAAATTAAAATCTATTTTAATGTCCACTGCTGTTGAGAAATCAACACTTCGTGGACGTTGTCACTAGGAGCTTAAGTTGATAAACCCTTTTTGGAGAATTATTTGTCAGAATCTATTGAATGTACACCTTGATCTGGCATTCTCATGTCCAAGAAAATATGGTACAGAAATCATAGTGTGAGTATGCCAGATTTATCTAAGAGTTTTATTCTATCATTGATAACAAAAATAGTTTAAATGTGTGTCAGTGAGCAAATGCGTAGGTAAGTGTACCTACATCCATACAGTGAAATATCAGGCAGCCATTTTTTTAATGAGGTGAATCTGGGGGTTTCATGGTATCTTGCTAAGTGAGGAGAAGGGAGAGAAAGATACATTAGCCTGGTCCTATATATCACTATATAATAATAAGTGGAGATTGAGCTGTGGGGCAGACAGGACCATATAAAAGGTTTTCTTTTGTTAACACAGGAAGGAGAAATTTGAGTCTGGTATGCCAAAGAAAGGGAGAAAATGGAAAAACAAAATGTTGTGATGATGGAAAGACTGTAGTGGTGGTGGAGGCAGTAAGGAATGAACAAGGCTGGGCGATCCTCGTTTCTCGGAGTTGCAGAGGTCGAGTGAAGTTGGCCAGAGGCTTTTCAAGGCAGATGGGCTCTGGGAAGCCAGGCAAGGTCTAGTACAAAGAGTAGAAGATGCCCCTGAGTGGTATTGCGAATGGAAGAAAATGGAAAACACTGGAAACAGCCACTCTGGAATTGATGTAGAGAGGAAAAAACTAAAAGAAAGACATTTAGGAAACAAGACATAGGAAGGGAAAGACACAAGAAATTCATTTGTTGGGGGTGAGGAGGAGACATAAGTTCAGAGCCCAGCTGAGTTCAAGTGTCATTAATTTGTAATGAGGTGAGTTGGCATTTCCTGAGTGTCCAGCATGCCAGGGGAGGGGAAGGAATCCAGTGGGGTTAGGAGCAGAATTAGAGGAATTCGGCATTAGTGACATTTAAAGGGCTGTCCAAGGGTCCCAGCACCCAAGGGAGCTGGCGGAACAGAGAGAAAACAAGGAACTGAATGTCATAATAAATGTTTCAAAAAATGAAAAGTTAAAGTATAGGCAGATACCCTAGGAGAAAAGAAATGAATGCAGTAGTGAAAGGACAAATTGAGTCAAAGGGGACTGTCCAGCTGCTTGCAGGAGAATTTCAAACTCCAAGAGCCGAAGCATGGCCAAGGTGAATGTATGTATCCTGCACTGGTTTGTCTCAGGAGATTTTTAAGTGCCGTGAGGACAGGGATTATGCAGGTCTTCTTCATCTTTACATCTCAGAGCCAAGTGTGTGCCTGGTACACAGCAGTGGACACACAGCAAACATTCGAAGGAACCAGTGGTTAGGTGGGCTGGACACGAGGTGTGGGCAATCAGGCTTTCCAGCATGTATACGGTGAGGATGCCGGACAGCTCCTCAGTTCCATTGTGAAAGTCACGGAGGGAGGTCTCAGGAGACATGGTAAAGAGAAGTAGAGAATCTCTTATTAGAATTGTCAAGGATGGTGGGGAAATGCCTGGGTTAGTTGCTATTCCTTGGTAAGGATAAAGGAGTTGATAAGATCACATGACATGACCAGATCTAGTGGCCACGGAGTATCTAGGATATGTGCTAACTCAGTGCTTTGAGGGCTCCACCCCAGACCTATGGAATCCACAGCTCTGCAGATGAAGCCTGAGAAACTGTATTTTAACAGGTTCTTCACAGACGCATAGGCCTCACCTGTAAGGTCCAAAAACCACTGGTGTGGAGTCTGATGTGGAGCTTTTAGGCCAGGTGTGGGAAGCAAGGGGTTTGCAAACTTGTCCACCTAACCTAGCAAATCCAGAGCAGTAAGAAAGAAAATGCCCCCAAATCCTCTTAAAAGTTTCAAAAGAAGCGGCTTCAAGAGAAAACCAGCTTTTGTTAAGTCAAAGAAGTAGAAAGTGCATGATGGAAAATCCCTGGGCTATTTTTAATGACTGTTTCTAAAGTGTCCACTTGGATTCTCTCCATAGTTATGAGAAGACTCGAGCTTCACGTTGCCCTATCATTGAAGACTCGAGTTGGTTAGTATCAGTTGTCATCCATAAATGGACATGGCAGAGGATACTGCTCTGTGTGCACACATGTGCCTGCAGGGAGAGTTAATAAAATACATACATGTGTGCATGCCTTGTTTTATTGTGCTTGCTTTATTATAATACTGTGTTTTTTACAAACTGAAGGCATGTGACAGGGACCAAGTCTTTCTGTGCCATTTTTCTAACAGCAGGTGCTCACGTCCATATCTCTGTGTCATACTTTGGTAATTCCCACAATATTCAAACTTTTTAATTATTGTCTGTTATGAAGATCTCTGACCAGTGATCTTTGATGTTACTATTGCAGTTGTTTAGGGGTGCTGCAAACCACACCCATTACAAGGCAGTGAACTTAACTGATACATGTATGTGTTCTGATCGCTCTACAGACAGGCTGGTCCTCTGTCTTTCTCCCTCTCCCCAGGCTTTTCTATTCCCTGGGACACAGCAATATTGAAACTATGTCAGTTAATAGCCCTACAATGACCACTCATTGTGAAAGGCAAGTTCTCAGATCTCTCACTTTAAATCAAAAGCTAAAGATGATTAAGCTTAGTGAGGAAGGCACGTCAACCGCGGAGGATGCCAGACACTAGACTTATGACTCCAGTCGGCCAAATTGTAAATGCAAAGGGAAAGTTCTTTGTCCTGGCCGTCAATAAATTTTCAGCTTGAGTGTTTTGATTTTTGTGTACAGTGAGGAGTTGGCCCCCATAAAGAAGCAGGGCAGCTATGTATAACAACCCTCTGTAGTTTTTTGAGGTTTTAGTAACCTATAAGTTTAGAGGCCAAAATAGTTCAGGAAGTATCTGGCATATTAGTTGTGCCTAGAGAAAATTATGCAGTTTGTACCAGACCCAGGCTGTGTCCCTCTCCTGGTCTGCTCAGCCCTGGACTAGACTGTTTGCTAGGTGGAGATCCCTGACCATCACTCCAGTACTTAAAGGAAAACTTAAAGGAAGTGGCAATGCTGCTCCAGTGAACATAATGAATCCTAAGAAAGTGAAAACAAAAAAGGTTAAGGTGGGTGAATAGAAAATCAAACCAGCTACTAAAGCAAATAGTCCTTTAAAGCAAAGCCTGATCCACAGCAAGACCCTACCTCTCTTCAGTTTTTTGAAGGCTGAGAGAGGCAAAGAAGCTGCAGAAGAAAAGTCTGAAGCTAGGCAGAAGGCAGAGGTTGGTTCGTGAAGTTTAAGGTAAGAAGACATCCCCGTGACATGAAAGTGCAGGTGAGGCTGCACGGACTGATGTAGAAGCTGCAGCAGGTTTTCAGAAGATCTAAAGATCTAGCTAACATCACTGATGAAGGTGGCAGCACAGAACAACAGATTTTTGATGAAGATACAACAGCCTTCTACTGGAAAAATAAGCCATCCAGAGCTTTCATAGCTAGACAGGAAAAGTCAGTGCCTGGCTTCACAGAGACAAAGGATGGTCTGGCTGTCTTGTTTGAGACTAATCAGCTGGTGATGTTAAGTTGAAGCCAGTGTTCATTTATCATTCCAGAAATCCTAGGCCCCTAAGAATTATGGGAAATCTTTTATTCCTGAGCTCTATACATGGAACAACAAAGGCTGGATGACAGCACATCTGTTTATAGCAATTAGTTTGCTTAATATTTTAAGCCCATAGTTGAGACCTACTACTTGGGGGGGGGAGGAGATTCGTTTCAAAATATTAATACTTACTGACAGTGCACTTAGATACCCATGAGCTCTGAGAGCTGTACAAGGAAATTAATGCTATTTTCATGCCAGCAACACAATATCCACTCTACAGCCCATGAATCCAAGAGTAGTTTTGACTTTTGAGTCTTACTGTTTAAGAAATATGATTCTAAAGCTACTGCTGTCATAGGTAGTGATTCTTGTGATGGACCTGGGCAAAATGGGAACCTTCTGGAGAAGATTCACCATTCTAAATACTGTTAAGAACATCTGTGATTCATGGGAGGAGGTCAGAGTATCCAGGTTAACAGGAGTTTGGAAGAAGTTGATTCCAACCCTCACAGATGACTTAGAGGGGTTCAAGACTTTAAAGGAGGGAGTAACTGTAGATATGATAGAAATAGCAAGAGAACTAGAAGTAGGAGTGGAGCCTAAAGATGTGACTGAATTGAATAATGTTGTGATAAAATTTGAATGGATAGCTAGGTACAGTGGCTCATGTTGGTAACCTTAGCACTGTGGGAGGCTGAAGTGAGTGGATTGCTTGAGCTCACGAGTTCGAGACCAGCCTGAGCAAGAGCGAACCTCTATCTCTAAAAATAGCCAGGTTGGCTCAGCACCCATAGCACAGTAGTTATGGTGCCAGCCAATATACCAAGGCTGGTAGGGTGGGTTTAAACCCAGCCCAGGCCAGCTAAACAACAGTGATGACAGCTACAACAAAAAATAGCCAGGAATTATGGCAGACACCTGTAGTCCCAGCTACTTGGGAGGCTGAGGCAAGAGAATTGCTTAGGCCTAGGAGTTTGAGGTTGCTGTGAGCTCTGGCACCATGGCACTCTACCAAGGGCAATATAGTGAGACTCTGTCTCAAAAAAGTAATAATAATAAAATAAAATAAATAATAAAAATAGCCAGGCAATGTGGCAGGAGGCTGAGACAAGAGGATCACTTGAGCTCAAGAGTGTGTGGTTACTGTGAGCTATGATACCATGGCACTCTACCGGGAGCAAGAAAGTGAGACTGACTCAAAAAAAAACGCTGAATGGATGGGGAGTTGCTTCTGTGGCTGAGCAAAAGAAGTGGTTTCTTGAGATGGAAGCAGCTCCTGGTGGAGATTCTGTGAACATTGTTGAATGACAAAGGATTTAGAATATTCCAGAAAGTTAGTTGGTAAAGTAGTGGCAGGGATTGACTAAATCAAAAAGCTTCACGTGCTACAGAGAAATCTTTTATGAAAGGTGGAATCAATGTAGCAGTCTTAATTGTCTTATTTTAAGAAATTGCCACAGCCTCCCCACCTTCAGCAGCCACCACCCTAATCATGCAGGCCATCGACCTCAAGGGAAGACCCTCCACCAGCAAAACAGTCTGACTCGCTGAAGAGTCAGATAACCGTTAGCAAGTTTTAGTAGTAAAGTCTTTTTAAATTAAGGCATATACTTGTTATTTTAGGCAGAATACTACCACGCACTCAGTAGACTTACTGTAAAGTGTAACCATAACTTTTATGTGTACTGGGAAGCCCAAATGTCGGTGCTGCTCCCAGTGTTTGCTTTATGCAGTGGTGTGGCACCAAACCCACAGTGTCTCTAATGAATCTTCACATGTCTATTTTAAGACTAAAGTAGGCTTCCTGGAAGGAGTTCCCTTGCCCACAACAACACCATCTTTACAATGCCGTTACACTTTTGAGTGGTGTTACTGTTCTAATGTTAAAAGGCCAACTTAACACATGGATGTATTTTTGCAACTGCTGGCATACAGGGGACTTTGCGTGTTGATGGTGTTCTGAAAGGATGCCTCTGTCCTGGAGCCAGGTGAGAGTTACAGGGCAGCTTGCAGGCACTGGAAATCGTACAGGCAGTGGCAAGAAAAGCAGCGTCAGGAGGATGCGGAATTGTCACAAAGGATTCTGAGAGAGCATTTGGGGAACAGGTGGAAGGTCTCAGAGTGAGCGGTGGCGGGGAGAGGTGCATCAGTCCAGCTGGCTGGGTGAAAAGCAAGGCCCATGAGGAGGGGTCAGCCTGGAGAGGGTTGAGCTAGACAGGGATTTGAGACTAGGTGGGAAGTTGGGGGTAGCCAGAGGGAACACTGTTTTTGAAAAGACGGTTCAGTGAAGTGGCATCAGATGACATAGTTTGCACATTTGCCCCTTTGATGCCTTTGCCTCTTTGGCTACAGCTATGTGTGTTCTTCCCACCTCTGCAGCCGAAAGCCTTGTGTTTTAGCTCATCAGCCCCTGCAATTCCTTGAAAGCCGTTCTCTAAGTCAGCATTTCCCAGTGGCCACCCACCCAGGACACTTAACCAGTGGGTGCTGACTGGCACCGAACTTTAAATAAAATTGTATTCCTTCTGATAATTTTGAACTTTCAGAGTATTGCCCGTGATTCCTGAACTGCCAAATTTACATATAACTCTTTCTCTCCCCAAAGTCAGAAACAATTTTTTTTTTTTTTTTTTTTGGCTGGGGTCTGGGTTTGAACCCGCCACCTCTGGTATATGGGGCCAGCGCCCTACCCCTTTGAGCCACAGGCGCCACCCCAGAAATAAAATGTTTCATCTATTTCTTAGCAGGTTTCAAAATACTACCAGACTTACAGGCATTGACTTGCAAGGTCCTGTAATGCCCATCTCTAAATCTGCGTCCCTGCCCACTGGCCCCTTCCTGCCACCCACTGTTTTAACTCCAGGACTTTTTCTAGCAGCTCTCTGCAGCAGAACTACTACCTTAGCTTTGGCTATGACCTGGCTCCGGGTCACACTAAGGGTGAAGGCTTATTCCCTCCCACGTGAGTCAGAGAGCTCATCTGAACTGGGCACTTTCCAGGTGTCATTTGGGGTAAAGATAGCATGTTTGCCCAAAGAGAAAGCTATTGGCAGCTTTTCTGTCTGGAAGAAGGAATTATCAGCTATTTGTGGCTTATCATTTATTCTGTGGCTTATCATTTGAATAGCACTTAATGTTCTTTCCCCTACCCTCTTTCTCTTCATCCTTTATCCAAAAAGTAGTGAATATGGAAATGTTGCCTGTGAACTTGCCTGGGGTTGCCTAGATTCGGGAAGGCTTTGTGAGCCTTAATTATCAGTACAGACCAGGAGGAATAGGTTCCTGCGTTGTTCCTCATCAGCTCTCCAAGCTAATATGTTTTCTTTTGCTTACATTTAACAGTTGATCGGGAGGGATGATGTATTGAGTGTCTTAATTATAGAAGAGTTGATGTAAAATTTCTTTTTTAGAAGAGTCTCCCTAGGTAGAGTTGCTTGGCAGGATGGCCAGATCTGACTTTTCCAGTGCTGAGAGGGAGGACAGGGAACAGAGGACTGAATGCCTGTTGTCCTGTGTGCGGTGGGCAGGTGCTAAGAGGAGGTGTGACAGCTGCCTTTGGGAACAAAGTACCAAGGCTGCGGGGAGACAGCCAACCTGCCAAGGTTACCTGGTGGTCTAGAGGGTTATGGAATAAGAATTCTAGTTCAAGGCTTTCTGTTTTTAGACCCCGGTTTATTTCACCATTCATATCATCTCCATAAAAACTGAAAGGTGCTTCACATCAAATAGGTCTTTAGAGGTTTTCAGTGTTCCACTGTACATCTTCAAGAAATTATTCTTCAGGTTTCTTATTTTAAAGCACATAAGTATTTATGAAGTCATGCAAAAATCTAAGCGTTCTGTTTTCTTTTGTTCTAGATTTTCTACCCCAGCAGGGATGGTACAAAGATCCCAATGTTCATTGTACATAAAAAAGGCATAAAGTTGGACGGTTCTCATCCTGCTTTCTTATATGGCTACGGTGGCTTCAACATATCCATCACACCCAACTACAGGTGAGCGTGGAACTCTCTTGGAACACTGGAGTGTATTTCATCTTCCCACATAGTGGCAAGAAACCAGAGACTGGCCTGCTGAACCGTGTTTTTCTGATACACTGAACTACCCGTGTGAATTTGGTTGTTGTCTCTGTAGAGGGGCAGGATAATATGCAAACTACCTGGATTTTTTATCAGAATTATAGGATCGTCAGAAACTAATGTCTTCAGTGGAATAGGTTGGTTGAGAACTAGATGTTGAGGCCTTGGCCGCCTGGCTACAAAGATCAGTGTCACTCCAGGTCTTGAAGGGAGGAGGCTCCTGTCTTTGTCACTTTTGGCCACCCCCACTGCCCGCAGGGGCATGACTTTTTAGCGGATGACCTTTTTTTTTTTTTACCAGCACAGAGCCTTAAAATTGACTGGCTTAACATTCAGCCATAAATGTTCTACATTCATTGTTTCTGTGATTACTTAGCAGATAACTTATGCTTAGGGGGGAAAAAAATCTACGTTTTCATACATATTGCTATTGTTCAGATGAAATTTGCTTTGAACATTTATAATGAGAACAAGGAATTTCCCTGCTTTTTAGGTGCAGGTTTATCTTACTGTTTTACCAGCAAAACTAGCTTTAAGCCGACTTATAAATAGAGCCCCACATGAAATCTGATTCCCAGATTCATTCAGGATCATTCCTGTGTGGGAAGAGGTTGGACTGGTGACTACCAGGACATAAGGTCAGAGTAGGCTCAACCAGCTGTCCCAAAGTTGAACACAAGAAGACTGCCCCTTTGTTTTGACCACTCAGTATCTATTTAAGATCATTAATTTAGATCTAACGAACCGTGAAACGTGGTCCCTGCCCTCAAATGGGCTACCTTGACCATCTGGCTAAAGGTAGATGGTTTTATCCACTTGTTAATGAGGAGCTGATGAAGGCTTTTGTGTAAAATCACGACATAGAATAGTATTTTCACATTTGTGTGGCATCATCGTATGAGTAAGCTGAAGGGAAGCTAGTTCGAAGAGGGCTGTTAGTGGGGGCTGTTCATTCCTCCTCCACTGGAAGCACCATAACCCACGCGTAACCCACAGATGGCTTCCCGTCTCTTTCCACAGTTGCCAGGTAATGAGATTTCTCATCTCATTAGTGCAGCTGTATCTGTGTTGTAAAACCATGTGCCACATTTATTCCTTGAGATTATTACAGTAGAACCTCCATGGTGGACCACTTCCTGAAGTTGACCTAATTTTCACAGACCAGACATGTACCAAATGTAGGCGTCAGTGCAGCACACCTGGCTCCTTATGTTGACCACCCCCCTATGTTGACCAGTTTGTTACAGTCCCTTAGGTGATCCGGTTACAGAGGTTCTGCTATAGTCTAAAAATTAAAGCTTTAGTGAGAGTAAACCTTGGACCCTGAGAAAAATAGAAATATAAATAATAAATAAAATGCAAGCTACTAATACGTGAGTTTTAACCTAATCCTTCCAATAAAATGTGTCACTTGCTACTCCTTATCACTGAAGGTGGTAAAATTACAGGCTTGGGTTTCAGGTTACACTGACACTTGAGTGTCAGCACTTTTCGGGTTACAGTGGCAAGAGGAGAGGATAAACAAAATCCGGATCTCCCAAAGAACTTAGCCCTTTGTCCTAGAAACGTTGTGCTATAGTTACTTCTGTTTATTTCTAGAAAATATTCTCCAGCCCTGAGAACTCCATTCTTGATCTTTTACTTTCCTGTGTTATCTGGTTTAACATCTAAATTTCTTTAGAAACTGGAAAACGTGTTTAAAATTCATGTACCAGAAAGAGTTTTCTACCCAACTTGAACATTCAGTTTGGAGAGAACTACTGGAAAAAGTTCTCAGTGGGGCCATGATCAAGTGCCCCTGTATCCCAAGCACCGTTCATACTGGGTTGCCAGTGTTCTGTTTGCCGAGATAGTTGAAAAGATAGATTCAACCTGCCAGGAGGCCCTCGGTTTTTCCTCTGTTCATATTATGAGTAGTGTAGTAAAATACTTAAGTATAGAAAAATGAGGTCAAGTGTGTTGGGTCCCACCTCCAATCCTAACCCTTTGAGAGGTCGAGGCAGGAGGATTGCTTAAGCCTAGGAGTTCCAGGCCAGCCTGAGCAATAGCAAGACACTGTCTCTACAAAAAAATAAATCAACTGGGCATGCCTGTAGTCTTAGCTATTCAGGGGGATGAGGCAGGAGGATCACTTGAGCACAGAAGTGGGGGCTGCAGGGAGCTGTGATGATGCCACTGCACTCTAGCCTGGGCAACAGAGCAAGATCATGTCTCCAAAAAATAAATAAATAAAAAAGAATGTTCATAGAAATGTATAAGCTTTTTTTACTTTAATCAAGTAATATAGATAATATCGGGCTCCTATTGAGATAAGGCTGCTCCTAGCCTGCTCTCAGGGAATACTTTTTAAGATGGAAGGAGATGGTCTTTACTAGGCAGTTAGTGGAAAGTTAACTATTTCTACTGTTTCTCAGTGTTTCTAGGCTTATTTTTGTGAGACACATGGGCGGTGTCCTGGCAGTGGCCAACATCCGAGGAGGTGGTGAATATGGGGAGACGTGGCATAAAGGTGAGGCATTTCCTCTACAGAAACACACGTCTGGAAGTAGGCCGTGCGGATCCTTCCTGGCGAAATGAGTAGGAGTTGAGAGCAGCGAGCATTTGGGCGGACAAATGAACAATAAAGAAATGCCACTCCCCCTTTAAAAACTACTCTTTTCCACATTTTATTTTCCTTCATCATCAGTTTATTATAACAAAGTGCGTATTTTTTAGAAGCATTCCTCATAGAGCATAATCAGAATTATTTTGCTTTTTTAAACAATGCCTGGGGTGCATTTTTAATTATCACTGTCAGACCGTGTCATGGGGAGCTTTGTGGTATTTGTCTCCTGTTAGCCTTGTTTGTACAGTTGAGCATCACTTAGCTAACTTCAAAAAGACTTTAAAGTAGGTCATTTTCCTTATTAGAAGGGAGCAATCTTAGAGCTTTCTGTTCCAGGGTGGGCCTCCTCCTGCTGGTTTTCTGTGGTCTTCCCAACATTGCTGAGAGAGCCGGACTCTGCCACAGGAGCACAGTCATTTTTCTTTTATGATTGTCTCAGTCTCCATTCTCTGGCCTTCAGAATTATGTATTCTAGTTGATTGACTAGTACTCAACTTCGTACCCCAGATGGTTACAATATTTTTTAAATGATCATCTTTATTTTTAAGCCCTGTCTCTCCCATTTCTTCCTCTGTGGGGTGCCCCTCGCCCAGTCTCCACTTGCCCTGGTCCTGTGTCCTTGGGGAGAAAGGTATGGGAGAGCACCTGCACCTCCGCCAGCTCCTTGCCTTCAGCACCCCCAGTGCACCAGTGGGGGCGCTGTTCAGTGGGGTCTTCCCAGCAGGAACTTTCGAGATCACCATTCAGATCCATTCCTCCACTTAGATGAGGCCTAAGACTGATTTTCTATATCAAATCCCATCAGCAGAGATGAGGTCAGACCTGTAAAGAGATTTCCAAAGTGCCTGTTAGGGATGAAGATGCAGATAAGGCCAAGGCAGCCTGACCCCAGGGCATCAGGCATGCACCCCACGGTCTGACCCCAGACTGTTCAAAATGCACCTAGCAAGAGAGTGTTCCCAGTCAGAGCAGCTTTTGCCAGGTGTCATCCCTGGAGACTGTTGATTGTCACATTGTTTTTGAAATTACATAGAATTCATTGTATAATTTTGACCTGATAATAGTTCAATTACACTCAAATCATACTGTGAAAATGTGGTATTAAAAGATGACTCATAAAAGAGTAAAATTCCCACATATCATATGTTTGATTTACATCCCAAATTTGCACATCAAGTCACAACCCCTTCACTCACCTGATCTCCTATTCAGCTGGCATGTGGCCTACACACTCACACACAGGCACACGCCCTGACCGCTCTTAAAAGAACTGGATTCTTTGCCATAAAACCCTCTGGTCATTGGGTACCTGCCATTTTCTGATAGAGAAGAGTGACCGTCCACTGTCTTTATCTCATCTTTTTATTAATTGTAGAACCAACTTACCATCCAAATCCTTGAAAAAAGGGATATTGGAGTGTAACTAAGGCTAGCAGGTGACTCTGTTTAGACTGATTCATAACCTTTCTCAAAACTTAAGCCATGAGAGGACCAGAAATGGACCTTTTCCAGTGATAGCCTAGAACATGGAACATTGAAAAATCTGAATTCCATTCTGTTAATTGAGTTTAAAATGTAATGCTCTTTTAAAAATATAGTCATATACCCAAAATAATATCATTCCTGGAAACTAAGTAATCCTAGCTGTTCTAATCCACAGATAATTTCTTATTAACGTCTTAATAACATTTGTTTTGATATGAAAAAATTTCTTCAGTAGCACTGCTTTATCTTTAATTGAATTTCTGCAGAAGTGGTTAATCTTGAATATCTAATTAGATCTGTGTCTGCTCTTTGTTCATTTCAGAGAGAGTTATTTAAAACATCTGTTCCTTTGAGGACTTGCTTTTGGACTTTACTTTGAGACATTCCAAGGCCCAGTAAATGTCTCTCTTTAAGTCATTTCTTTGGGTTAGCATATTGCAGTGACTTACAGGTAGTAAAGCCTGGATCCTCAGGGAACAGAGACCTCTCACTCAAGAACTGAGAAACCTGGCGTGGTGCTCTGCCACCCCACACCCAGTTCTACTGATAGTCTAAATTAACAATCCAGGAAAAACCAGGGAATTTATTTCTCTCCATCACTTGCCCATTTCAGACTTCTGCAAAGAGGCAGGGTGGGAAATGCACGTCTACAAAGCCCTTCCATCTCCCCAAGGAGAAGCCTGGGCAGCCACAGGGTGAGCTCTGGTTCGTGTGTGGGTTGGGACTCAGGATAGCACGCTGCTGGAGGTTTTGCTTCATTTTTAAGTCCAGCTTCCCAAAATACAGGTTCCTTGTGAGGACAAGCTTTCATCCTTGCCTCCTCCTGCTTGCTCACATTAACAGATCATCTGTTACCTTTGGGGCATTTCCCATTTACGTTTCAGGAGCTTTTAGAAAAATATAATCCACCATAGGGATTAGCAATTATGGTATTGATGATAGATTTCCAAAGTGTGTCACAGAATTTAAATTGAGGCATTTCTTTCAATGTAGTGTTAGCCCATTGTTTTTAAGTGGTTAAGTTAATCAGTAGTTGAAGGTCTGCCTTTAACATCAGTTGAATTCCCTTTAGGTTAAACCTGTTTCTGTTTTGTTTTGTTAAATTAACTCTCTTTTCCTGGCATTGTAGGTGGTATCTTGGCCAACAAGCAAAACTGCTTTGATGATTTTCAGTGTGCTGCCGAGTATCTCATCAAGGAAGGTTACACATCTCCCAGGAGGCTGACTATAAACGGAGGTTCAAACGGAGGCCTCTTAGTGGGTGAGAACCGGATTTTGTACTTAACCCAGGCGTCCTCAGCGCAACCCCCCGCAGTCCGGCCCTCCAGTGGTCTGAGGGACAGTGAACTGGCCCCCTGTTTAAAAAGTTTGAGGACCCCTGACTTAAACTCTTAGGTTTTTGGATACTCTGTCTGAGGCCAGCTCTCAGTTTACTTTGTGGATGGGAGCGCGGTAGAAAGAGAACAAAACTCATTTGGATTCGGGCATCTGATGAGCTACAAGATGAGACAGCTGACCCCTCACCCTGCTACCTCAACTCGGGGTAGCATGAAAAGGTCTCTGGAGTAACCCCCAGCCCTATGCCAGGGTTTTTTTAATTTATTTTGTTTCATGTCAGATTACTGTAGGGGTCCAAACAGACCAGTTGTGTTTCTAAGGTTAGAGTCTGTAGGTGTATCTTCCGCCCAGGTAGTGTGCCACATACCCATGCTGTATACCTGTTGGGTGGGGATTTACCCAAACCCTTCCCCTCTCCTCCTGCTTGAATTTAATGGAGTTTGTCTCTTAAGTGAGCATGTAGTCATGCCAGCTTGACATTGGACGTCACTTCCTCCCTAAGTGCTGTATGTGGGTTACGCACCCAACACCCCACTCCCGTAGTGCCTGACCTTTCTCAGCAGCCATGGCCGCCCACCACACTGTGCTGTAATTGCTTGGTCACTGCTTTATCTTTCCCCCTGCATTTAGCTTTATTCACGCCTAATGCCAGGCACGTGGCAAATATTCAATAGATATTCACTGAATAATCCAAAAAAAAAACATTGAAAAACAGGACAAAAAGATGTGCTAGTATTGGCTGGAGCCCTGAGCTGTCGTTTCAGGCCCTGTTCTGCGTTGGGCGGGTTCTGAGATCCTGAACAACCTGCCTCAGCATTGTAAAAGCAAGTGGAGCTCGGAAGAGGGGACACAGGTTTCCCAGAAAGTCCTTGAGCTTATCAAGTCACACTCCCCCATTGAGATTCACTTTGGGGAGTAAAGTGGTGTTACTGATGCGATCCACCCCTTGGACATACTGGAAGGGGTGGGGAGCTTTGGGCCGTTGTGCTCTCAGGATAAAGGCAAGCAGGTTCCGGAAGCACTTCAGTGTTGCTTTGTGTATGTTTAATGACGGACTGCCTCCCTTTTCTTTCTACTTTGGTTTTTAGCTGCTTGTGCAAATCAGCGTCCTGACCTCTTTGGTTGTGTCATTGCCCAAGTTGGAGTAATGGACATGTTAAAGTTCCACAAATACACCATCGGTCATGCCTGGACCACCGATTATGGGTGCTCGGACAACAAAGAACACTTTGAATGGCTTATCAAGTAAGGATTTCATTTATACTGACATGCACATGTTAATGAGTTGATACCATAATACTGACTGAATACAGTCATTCAAAGGATTGATGCTTTGTCTCCTTTGGTGTCTTGTCTATAATGTACTGCAAAACTAGTCTTTTTTCCCAGAATTTCCTAATAAGGGCCCAGATAGCCAACACCTTGATTTTGGCCTTGAGAGACCCAGAGCAGAGAACTCAGCCAACCCAGACCCCTGACATATAGGAAGCTATTAGATAAGAAATCTGTGTTGTTTTAATTTACTAAACTTGTGGTGGTTTGTTACCACAGCCATCAAAAACTAGTACAAAAGGCATTTTTATACCTTATCAATATATGCAATTGCCTTTTCTAAATCAAGAAGTAAGGAAATTTTTTAAAAATACATGCAAGTACAATTAAACTTAGTTTTTGCTCTCAGTATAATTGCATATGCTTGAAACCACAAGTTTCATTATTGAAATATCACAGTGGCCCTCATTTGCTTCCCTCAACCTCTTTGATGATGACAGTGAGTAAGTGGCAGGCATTGAGGATTATTTATCAGCAGCGTGTATTATTATTAATCAGCAGTGTGTCGGAAACACCCTTGGACCAGCATAAGAAGCCTATTTCCACTATTCCTGTCTTCCCAGTAAACTACAGATTTTGTTAAAAACAACTGATCTTTTCGAGTCAAGTTTTTTCTTTCATTTTATTTTCCTTCTATGGCTAGCTAGCTCTCTACTTTGAAATGCAATTAAAATGATTTTTTTTTTTGAGACAGAATCTCACTATTTCACCCTCCATACAGTGCCCTGGTGTCACAGCTCACAACAACCTTACACTCTCGGGCTTAGATGATTCTCTTGCCTCAGCCTCCCAGGTAACTGGGACTACCGGCTCCCACCACAATGCCAGGCTATTTTTTGTTGCAGTTGTCATTGTTATTTAGCAGACCCAGGACATCTTGAACCCTCCAGCCTCGGTGTATGTGGCCAGCGCCTTGCCCACTGAGCTATGGGCACCGCCTAAAATGGATTTTTTTAATTGAATAGTTTCAAACTACTAAATTCTGTTCTCTAAGGGAGGAAAAATTCACTCTGAAAGCTGTTACTAAAATGCTCAGATAGCCTCATTGGCACAGGCTGGTAAAAGCTACATATTTGAAGAAGCTGTAGTTCAAATTTACTTAACTCATATGCCTAGGGAAACAAGTCCTATTTAAACTCCTTTAAAAATACTGAGTTAGTTGTATATCGAGGACAACAAAATATTAGACAAAAACTTCATTTCCATGGTCAATCTGAAAGCAGAAAAAAAAGGTTCTAAATATTTTTTTCCCTGATATTCCTCCATCAGTTTTCTAATCTTGCTTTCACGGGGCTATGTTCTTTTTACCTGCTGCTACTACAATGAGCATGGAGCTCGGGCCACATGTTACCCAGAAAGGGCCTTCCAGGGAGCTCCCCGGCCTGGCCCCTGCCCTAAGTATGCCCCATGGAGCACCATTCGGCAGGGTAGGGGGTGGGGGTCCAACCTGTAGCCTGCAGGTGACATGTGGATTAAGTGAGGACTTTTTGTTTTATCTGTGTTGGCAGCTATCATGAAAAGTATGCACGGACCTTTGTTTCTTTCTGCTTATGAGCTTATCCGTTAATGTTTCTGTTTTTATCCGGTGGCTCAAGACACCTCTTCTGCCAATGTGGTGCAGAGAAGCCAGAAGGTTGGACACTTTTGAAAGGTGCTCATCCAACAGCGAGATCTCCACGTTTAGGAATGGCTGGGATAAATAAAGCCTGGCAGATTTTTTTTTTTTTAACAGAACTCAGAATCTTCAATGTATAAATGTTGCATGCAAATTTCCGGGTGGTGGGGAGAGTATTATTAGTGGACAGAGTCTTCCAAACTTGTTTCCCCATAGAACGAACCCCTACTTGGAGGACTGGGGTTGCACGAAAACCACTCTGAAATGAGATCAGAACCCAGGTCCATTTTTATTCTCCATCTTTAGCTATTGGAAAACCAAGCTCCAGAATATTTTAATCTTGACTTAGTTAACAGAACAGAATTTTTACCATTTTCACTATTTACCTTTCAAAATGAAACTCTACTAAAACACTTGACGATTGTATTCACTAAGATTAAACACTTTGAAAAACGTGGTATTTCTCAAATTTGGCTATGATAAGTCACTGTTTCGTTCAACATTTATTCTTAAAACCATTTTTGTTAACTTACCCCAGAAACATTCCCTGTCCTTTAGGAAGTGCCTCCTCCGCTAACTCGCTCTGCCCTGGCCAAAGGCAGTTTCTTGGTGCGGGACTGCCAGCTGTGGGAAGGAGCAGCAGCTCCTCCCATGTTCCTCAGTTTACAGACAAGAAATTAGGCCCAGAGTGGACATGTGCTCTTCCTAAAATTGTAAAACTGAGCCTGAAATAAAGGCTTTATAAATGTGAAAGGGGCAGAAAGCTGCTATAAACTGCAGATTTCAGCTTCTTCAACAAAAGGCTGGCACTTAATTACGTCTATGCTGAGTGGTTTTAAAAAACACTCAGTAGTCCATTATGTAGCAATGAAAAAGTCTAGAGTCCCTGAAAGTATCCAACTCAAGACAGTAAGTGTGCATGGAGTTTGGGTGGTTTCAGCAGTCCTGTGAGTTTCTTTTTTTTTTTTTTATTGAATGGTAACTGTGTACATTGATGCACTTTGGGGGTACAGTGTGGTGTTTTCACACACGATCCGAGACACTTCCATCAAACTGGTTAACATAGCCTTCATGTAACTTTCTTAGTTATTGTGTTAAAACGTTCATATTCTACTCATAGAAAGATTCACTTGTACCCTTGTAAGATGAACCACAGA
>NW_003852397.1:1849182-1860865 GCF_000181295.1 Otolemur garnettii | reverse complement strand
ATGAAGGGCGTAAAGTCTCCATCTTTCTTTATGGCTGCATAGTATTCCATGGTGTACATATACCACAGTTTGTTGATCCATTCGTGGATCGATGGACACTTGGGCTTCTTCCATGATCAGAATGTTTATTGCAGCCCAATTCATAATTGCCAGATTGTGAGTTTCTTTCTTACACAGCCTTCAAGCAAAGTCGGAGCCAGCTGGGTAGGCCCACCAGTTCCTAGGAGGCCTGGCCAGTAATGCCCAAGCAGCAATGCCAGTGTAACCTGTTATGGTCACATGTGTACTAGGTAGCTGCAGTCCTCACTGCTGGCTAGGGTAGTAAACTCCACAGGTCCCTGTGCCACACAAGTTCACTTCAGTCATCCTACAGGACAACGCAGCTTTTGCTCTCCACTCACAAAAGCACCTTTGCCTTGCAGATACTCCCCGCTGCACAACGTGAAGCTACCGGAGGCCGATGACGTCCAGTACCCATCCATGCTGCTCCTCACTGCCGACCATGATGACCGCGTGGTCCCGCTTCACTCCCTCAAGTTCATTGCCACTCTTCAATACATCGTGGGCCGCAGCAGGAAGCAAAGCAACCCCCTGCTCATCCACGTGGACACCAAGGCCGGCCACGGGGCAGGGAAGCCCACTGCCAAGGTGATAGAAGAGGTCTCGGACATGTTCGCGTTCATAGCGCGGTGCCTGAACATAGACTGGATCCCATAAGCGGAGTCTCCTGCTCCCTTCTGATACTACAGACAACCTCAAGGGCTTCTCACACCATTCACAGAGAAACCTCCCGGTGTGATGCTTCCCCACGGGAACGCTGTTCCTGCAGACTCTAGTTGATCAGAACTGCCGTGGGAATTTTACCTTTTTTAGGCTTCTCCTTTTTAGCAAGCCCTTGATGTTTCTTTTTCCATCCTTTCCAGACACATTTTTTTTTTAAAAGGCATGTTTGGATAAATAGCTAAATGGCAGCAAACATGTTGTGAATATTAGATTACAGAATTAAGAGACGAACTCGGGCATCCTTCATATATAGCACCTTGATGAAATCTGCTTCTATAACCATAACCTATATATCTTTAAATCAGTGTGGGAAACGTTCTCATGAAGAAGACTTCTTTGCAACAATAATAAATGTTATTTAAGAATGGGAGGCTTTATTTCTGGTTTCTTTGTGTTGAGGGGCAACTCCAAAAGCACAGTTTTCTGTGGGAATAAAGCATGCCACATTTCTGTAACAAGTTAGTTTCCAAACATCATAGAATGTTCGCACTGAAAAGAAGTCAGGTTCATCCATCCCAGCTGCCTCCTTCAGGAGTGAGGAAGCTCTCAGAGGAGACTCACTGTCTTCAGTATTAATCACGCTGGCAGGTGATAATCTAATCTGAGGCCCTTTTGTTTAGGATGCCTATTATAATTCAGTGAATTGGAAAATTCAGACTGTTCACCTCTTTGTGTATTGGTTTTGTTTACCTGAAAATCAGAGTTCCTTGGATAAAGCTAAGAGACCACGTAAGTAAACTATCCACGCAGATGCATTTATCCAACCTCATCTTACAGTCAGAAATTTCAGCATTTCCCAGGCCTTTTCTCCCTGTTGACCACTTATAAATAAGCATACTTAAAAAAATACACACACAGCTTTGGTTTGTCCCTCACCCCCCCAGAAGTCTTTAAGAAAAAGATCACTCCTCAAACTTTTATGCATAAAAATGTTTTTCAAGGCAGTTTTCACATACCATGAAACAGTGTTCCTTTGTGTATCAGTTTGGGAAATGCTGATCTAATTTACTTTTTTTTTAAGTTTTTTATTTTATCAGATGTGATAAAATAATTACCTATTTTGTTTGACATAGCTTAACTTTGCGTAAAATAGCTTAAAAGATTGCATCATGGCTCAGCAAGGTCTGAGAAGCCACAGAAGGAGGATTGCTTGAGGCCAGGAGGTTAAGACCAGCCTGAGCAAGAGTGAGACCTCATCTCTACAAAAAATAGAAAAATTAGCCGGGCATAGTGGTGGGTGCCTATAGTCCCAGCTACTTGGGAGGCTGAGGCAGGTAGATTGCTTAAACCCAGAAATGAGAGGTTGCTGTGAGCTATAATGACATCACTCTAGCCCAGGTAACAGAACGTGCCTCTGTCTCAAAAAATATATATAAATATATAAGTTCATTATTCCCATAACTTATACTTTTATACTTTTCCAAGTGAGTCTTACTTTCCAGAACACACGTGTGTGTGTGCTTTTCTTTAAGAGCGCACTCGCTCTACTTTTCAAGTTGTGGTCAATAATTAGACTCACTTACCTATCAAGCAGCTACTACATACCAAACACAAATGAAAGGTGGCTTATGCTTTGGTTTTTCTCTTCTAGAATTAATGTTTTCTATTACTGTTTAAGTACTGTATGTAATGAAACAGCTGTCATGAAACATAACGATTCACTATAACCCCTCTGGAGACAAAAGGTACCACTAACTACCAATGCACGCCATCACCATCTACTCAGAGAGATGCTAACACCAGCTAACTGCAGTGTAACTGTTGTGCTAATGGGGCAAAAAAATAATCAAATACGTTCGCACAATTCAGCCAAGGGCAGCCCCACTCCTGGACCAGCCAGGTCATGTGAAGTGCAGACAGCTCTTGTACCCACTCAGACTGGTGCATTGTTAAGATTGCACAGAATCCAACCATGCTTCACCAGGGCAGACCACAGCAGAAAGTAACATACGGCTTCAGAAATCACTCAGGCCTGGGTTCAAATCACAACTCTCGTTCAGTAACAGGGGATGAAGAGGAATAAAGAAAGTAATACATTTACAAGCCCCTAGCATGTAATCAGCCTCCAATTAAGAGTTCTCCTTTCCAAGCTAATTTTTATATCTAGATTATAGTAGAACAACTGATCTCACAAAATAGAGGTATTTCTTTTCAGACTTTAAACATTAGAAGTAAAACTTGAGACGGGGCTCCTTCCCAGGAGTCTCAGGGAGTCTTTGCTATTCAATGCCACCTTTGTGTCCTCCTTTTTAAAATTATTCTTATTGATGCATAATAGTTTCAAGGATACATGCAATAATTTAACACACATATTCTAAAGATCAGTACTTAAATATCTACTTTATTCGAGAAACATTTAAATTATTCTCTTCTAGGTCTTATTTCTCTTACCAAACTGTCTATTTGCACCCACCAATCAGCTTTTCGCCATCCCCCACTCTTCCCTCCCTTCCTGACCTCATCCACCAATCTGCTGCCTTCATGAGATCTGAGTGGGAACATGGGGTATTTGTCTTTCTGTGTTTGGCTTATTTCAGTTAACATAATGACCCCCAGTTCTATCCAAGTCACTACAAGTGACAAGATTTTATTGTTTATGGCTGAATAATATTCCATTATATAGGTACTGCTTTGTCCATTCATCTTTTGATGGGGGTTTGGCCACATTTTGGCTGTTGTAAACAGTGCTACAATAAATATGGGAATTCAAATATCTTTTCAATACATTGAAGTCCTCTATTTTGGGTATATACCCACTAAGAGAATCCTACGGTAGTTCTACTTTCAGTTTTTTGAGGAATGTTTTGGAATAAAAGCCGTACCGGTTGCACATGGCTCCCCACCTTGTCACAAGGTCTTGCTGAACGCATCACAGCCTTTGCTGCCTTAGTAAAGTCACATTTACGATGTTTAATATGTACACACCAGGAATATTGTGAAACTTTTCAAATTAATCCCGTCTGTTAATACTCTCACTAAAGCTTAAGCAGCTACACACAAGTGGTGCTACTAATTTGAAAACCTGTCACCAGTCTCTTGGTTGTCAGACACTTTGACCAGCCTCCAGGAGTTCCCCAGGGCAAACCACATAGCTACTGTCCTGGACGGAGCTGTGAAGACTAAAAGGCAGGTGAAGGATGGGCTGGAGAGCTGTGGGGTTGGGGACGGGAATGAGGCACAAGTGTCAAGGCTGGTCAGGCCAGTGGGATGGATACGGAGGCAGGTACACCTGTCCACTCAGAGTCCAGATCTGGGGAATGTAGAGAGGCCTGCCCCCGTCAGGTTGACACTCTGGGCCCGGGACAGATGATAAATCATGCTGAATGTTTGCCCCATGGCACCCTGTCTAAGCACTCTGAATGAACCTCAGTCCTTACACAGCTTTATATAGCATGTGCTATCCTTTCCCTGTCTGGCAAGGGCCCAAGGTTCCCAGTTGGGAAGTGGACGTACCGGGTGGTAAACCTGGCAGATGGGTCCTACAGACCACACCCTACCTGCTATGGTCTGAATGTTTGTGTCACCCAAAATTTACATGTTCAAATCCTAAAGTCCAAAATGACGGGGCCAGAAGGTAGGAGGTGATTATGTCCTCCTAAGAAGGCAGAGACCTTACATAATAAGAGGACACAGTGGAAGCAATGCACACCAAACACCAGATCTGCCAGCGCCTTGATCTTGGACTTCACAGCCTACAACACTGTCAGAAATAAATTTCCATTGTGTATAAGCTATGAAGTTTATGGTCCTTTGTTGCAGTGGCCAAAACAGACCAAGATACCTGTCTTTTGTCTTTTTTCTTTCCTCTCCCCTGGTTCTCCAACCAGCTCCTCCCTTCCCCTTCTTGAAAAAAAAGGGAAGGGCAGGAGGGAGGGGCAGGTCTCTAGACAGAGACCTTATACCCTTCACAAAAATGAATTCAAAATGGATTATAAACCTAAATGTAAAATAGAAAGCTATAAAAATCCTCAAAGGTAACATAGGAGAAAATCTACATGACCTCAGCTTTGGATGACTTTATAAATACAATGCCAAAAGCATGATTCATGAAAGAAATAACTGATAAATGGGACTTCATGAAAATTTAAACTGCTCTGGTGAAAGACAATGTGGAGGAAATGAGAAGACCAGCCATGGCCTAGGGGAGATACCTGGATAAGACATACCTGATACAGGAGTATAATCCAAAATGTGCAAAGAACTCAACACTGAACAATAAGAAAACCCAAATAGGCTCGGCGCCTATAGCTCAGCCGGCTAAGTCGCCAGCCACATACACCTAAGGTGGCGGGTTCGAATCCCCAGCCCGGACCTGCCAAACAACAATGACGGCTGCAACCAAAAAATGGCCGGGCCTTGTGGCGGGCACCTGTGGTCCCAGCTGCTTGGGAGGCGGAGGCAGGAGACTCGCTTGAGCCCAGGAGTTGGAGGTTGCTGTGAGCTGTAATGCCACGGCACTCTACCCAGGGGGACAGCTTGAGGCTCTGTCTCAAAAAAAAAAAAAAAAAAAAAAAAAGAAAACCCAAATAAAAAGACCTTGACTGAAACCTTACCAAAGAAGGTATACAGATAACAAAGAAGCATATGAAAAGATGCCCCCCATCGTATGCCATCAGGGAAACAACCCAGTGAGATACCACTACACACTTACCAGAATGCCCAGATCTGGAACACTGATGTGCCAAATGGCGGCCAAGGATGTGGGCAACGGGAACTCCCATTCATCACTGGTGGGAAAGGAAAATGATACAGCTACTTTTACTTTAGAAGACAGTTGGGAGGGCTTCTTGCAAAGCTAAACATACTCTTATCATAGGATTCAGCAGTTGTGTTCTGTGGTGTTACTGGAATTTCTTTCTTCAGTAGGTCGTTGGTCTCAGGTATTTGAAGAATTAACCCACGGAACACAGATCAGTAGTAAGATAGGATTGTATTAGATAAAGGAATACAGAAGGGGTAAACAGCACCAGAATGTCTGGATTGAAGGACTAAAAACACCAGAGCTTCTGTCAGAGGGAAGGACCCAACTGGGGAGTCTCTACGTGGGCTCTTTGGGGTATAAGGTCTTGAGAATTACAGTTGGCCAGGACTTGGCAGATGGAGACATGTTTTCGACATTAATGAGTGTTATCAACAAACGAATGAATGCAGTCCCTCCAGCTCAGGGCAAAAGGTCAGGGTGTTGTTCCCCTCATGAAATTGCCCAGGCCTAGGAAAACTGGGGTGCCCTGTCCTTGAATGTGGGAACCCTTTATCACTGGTATTTACCCAAAGGAGTCAAAAACTTAGGTCTACACAAAAACCTGCACATGGACGTTTATAGCAGTCTTATTCATAACTGCTAAAACTTGGAAATGACCAAGATGTCCCAACAGAGGTGGATGGATAAACTGTGGTACACAGAGACAGTGCAATATTACTCAGCATGTAGAAAGAAATGAGCTATCAAGCCAAGACAAGACGTGGAGGAAACTTAGACGTGTGTTGCTAAAAACACTATGTCCTATATAACCCCAACTGTATGACGTTCTGGAAAAGAAAACTGCAGAGACAGTAAAAAGATCAGTGGTTGTCAGAGGTTGGAGGGGATGAATATATGGAATACAGAGGCTGTTTAAGGCAGCGAAAATACTCTGAATGATACTGTCGTGATAGATGCCTTCATAGTTTACATTTGCGCCCATAGAACATACACCAAGAGCGCACCTAATGTAAATTGTAAACCATGGACTTTGATGATTATGAAGTGTTGATGTAGGTTCATCAGTGGTAACAAATATTCTACTAAAGTAAGGGATGCTGATACAGGAGGGGCGGTATATATGTGGGGCCGATGATACAGGACAAATCTCAGTACATGCCTCTTAATTTTGCTGTAAACTCAATACAGCTTTGAAAAAATAGTCTTAAAACTATGTGTGTATGTGCATATGTGAGTGTGTGTATGTGCCTGTATACACACAAATTTTCCACAAGAAAAAACAACAAAAGAAATGGTGGTGGAAAGTTGCCTGTAGGTGTGAGAAAGAGTCACATTCTTTAGGGTTCTGACCCAGAATGGAGGGTGCAGAGAGCTGGGCAGTTGGACCATCACAGAGCACTACACGCCGAGACTGCCCCACCCCCCACCTTCTCCCGGCCAGCACTTCCCCAGGACATCCAGCTGCCAAACCTGCAAGTCAGGGAGAAATGGAGGGAGGCACATGCGGACTGTTTTTAAAAAAAGAAAGTCGGATTAGATGCCACTCCTCTTATTTTGTTGGGAGATAAAACATTTGTTCATATGATATATTTAATATGAACTTTCAAATTCACTGGGGAAACATTTTGCTAGCTGAGAAATGAGACTAAGAGTGGCTATGCTGGGAATGACGCTGAGATTTTCAGAAGTCTGACGTAGCCGCTTTGGAATGTCTTGACCCTTATAAAAGTTTGATGAAGTTGATAGACACAAGTGTTTGCTTAGATTTTTAAAATTTCTTTGTTTTTATCTAAATTTAAAAACACTGGGAGTGACTAAAAAGATACCCTTAGCATTAGGTCGACAGGCTCTCTGCTGAACCCTGGGAGCCCATGTGATGTGCAGTGTTCCTGTTCTCCTTGGCCATGCTCAGTGCCCAGCCTAAGTTTTAAAACATGGGAACCAGAGCTTGGCAAATGCTTTTGCTGGACACCAGGATCTTTAAACTAGGACAATAGAAATTCACGTCATGATCCCTTCATGGCAGTAGAGAGTTAAAAATGAGTCATAGGAAATGAACATTTTTCTTTAAAATAATAACATTTTTATGATATATGCAATTCAATAAAAGTTAGAATATGCCAAGAGTTCATATTTAGCTGGCTCTTAATGACACCTTTAGAATATTATAGTTTTAAATAAATTTAGGCACATTTAAAAATTATGGCACCATAGCAATGCTGAAAGTTGGAAAATGGAAGATTCCTGAGATACACCTCACCCCAGAACCCCCAATAACCAATACCATGATGCTGTGCTAGGGTAATGCTTGCTCAGCTGACCCCCACATCGGAATCACCTAGGTAGCCTGTTAAAGTGTGATCCTGAGTTTCTTCTATTGATGGAAATCTCAGTGGGTGGGACCCCATGGATTTGTAGTTTTAACAAGCTCCGCAGGTGATTTGAATTTGTAGCTGGGAGATTAACTTGTTCACCTACTCCGGGGATCCTGTTAACACCAGCTCCTTCTGGAAGGCCCATTCCAGGCTTTGCTCCAGAGGTCCTCTCTGCTTCAGGGGAGCCACTGAAGGCTCACAGAGGAAGGTCACCTGACCCTATTTGCTTTTAGGAGCACTGGTCAGTGAGCAGCCGGGACTTGAAGGGAGCAAAACTGAAAGTCAGGTAGAAAAATTAGGAAGCATGGTGAGGATAGAGAGGTAGACACATTTGAGGCATATTTAGAAGGTGGAATTTGTAGAACTCGGTGATGATTGGATTTAAGAAGGAAAAATCAAGATAATCTTCTAGGCTTCAAGAACGGGATAGGTAGTAACGACCTATTTGTTGAGAGAGAGCACACAGGAATCTTATTAATATATAACTTTTGTTAATTTATTCAAATGCTTTTCCAAAATGTGGCATCTCAATATGTATCTTAATTAAGGTGAAATACAACTAAGTTGTAAAGTAATCTTCAAGAGGGTAGTCACTTTGCAGTGAAGAAACTTGGCCTTAACAAGTGATCCAAAATGGTATCCCCAGGAATAAGACATCAACATGATGTAACCCCAGTATGCTGCACCAAGAAGGACACAACACCACTTTGGGGGTATTTTTGCCCAAAATGAATAACCTCAATCCAGTTAAGAGAAACTCAAAATGAGTGACATTCTATTATACAAAGTAACTGGCCAGTCATCTTCAGCAGTGTTAAGGTCATTGATAAGGAAAGGTGAAGGCACTGTCAGAACAATATATAGTTTTATATTTTATTTTCTTTTTTCTCTTCTTTTCTTTTTTTTTTTTTTTTGAGACAGAGTCTTATTTTGTTGCCCTTGGTAGAGTGCTGTGGCATCACAGCTCACAGCAACCTCCAGCTCTTGGGCTTAGGCAATTCTCTTGCCTCAGCCTCCAGAGTAACTGGTACTACAGGTGCCTGCCACAACACCTGACTATTTTTTGTTGCAATTTGGCCAGAGCTGGGTTCGAACCCACCACCCTCAGTATGTGGGGCCAGCACCCTACTCACTGAGCCACAGGCACCACCCTACAGTGGTGATATTTTCATTGTCAACTAGTGATATAAATCACTTTTTAAATCATACATCACTATTAAGTTATTTTATTTATTTTATTTGGCACTAATAACCTCCATAAGTGGCCACAAACACATTTTTGTCTTGCATAGTAGAGAGAACAAGAGCTTTCTTAGTGACTTACTCAACATTGAATGGACCTCCCTGCCAGTGCATGTCCCTGACTGCTCCTCAGTGCTACAGTAATCATCTGCAGGAGGCCCTGGGCTCCTGAACAGAGGGAAGTCAGGGAAGTGGTGTAAGGGCATATTCTCAGGACACCATATCAGTAGGCCTGACATTTGATCTACAGGAGCAAACTCAGTAGAGGGGGAGAGGGACAGCTTTGCCTTGAGATGTGAACTCTGACCTAAGGATGGCTGCTCAAAATAGCTCTCATCCTCTTTGGCTAAGCCTGATAGCTTTTATCTCAATTGCTCCCTGTCACCTGCCTTTCTTACTTGACATTGCAATTATCCAGGTGGCTATTCCTGGATCATGCTTATTCAGAGGGATTTATTGCTTCTTTTTCTCTGTTTCACTATCAGAGTTTATTTTGACAACTTTCATTAAGGTATAATTTACAAACCATGAAATTCACCCATTTCAAGAGTACAATTCAATGACTTTTTAAAAATGTATCAGGTTGTGTAGCCATCACTGTAATTCAGTTTTAGAACATTTTCACCACCCCAGTAAGATCCTGTATGCCCAATTAATCACTATTTTCACCCCCAACTCTAGGTACCTACTAATCTACATTCTGTCTTTATTAAATTGCTTAGTCTGGAGATTCTGCTTAAATAGAATAATACTTTACCTGGTCTCTCACCAAGCATGATGATTTTTGAGGTTCATCAATGATGCAGCATTGTCAAGAGTTATTTTTGTGGTGATGGGTTCCTACTAGCACTAGCCCCAACGTACCTGAAGGGTGCTAAGATGACCTGCTCTTTCAATATTCCTTCTGCTTCACCCTAGGATATCCTGTGGATAGTTCTCTACAGGGCTATGGTCCCATCTCTGGGTGGCTTCACCTGGCTGACCCCCTCCCTCTCCAGACAGACCCCCAGGCTCTACTAAGGTCATCACTGCCTCTCCCCCACTGGCTCCCTGTTGCTCCTGCTATGGCCTGACTGGTTCCCTGCCCATTATTCTCACTCCCAACCCCACATCTTTGCCCACTGTTTATCCCTTCACTCTGTTCAGGCCTTTGTTCAAATTTTGCTTCCTTAAAGTGTCTCTCTCTGACCTGCACTCAAACAGCATTCATTGTCATAGACTATTTGCTCTGTTTTGTTTCTTCCTAGCAGTTAATTCCTGAAATTATAATTTTTGTTTATTATCTCATTAACATATTAGTGTGGGCTGGGCGTGGTGGCTCATACCTATAATCCTAGCACTCTGGGAGAGGAGGAAAAGGGGGAGGGGAGAGAGGAAAGGGAGTGTGGATTAGAGTTCAGTGTAAGCTGACAGTCTTGAGAATCTGCTGGTGACAGCCTAGATTCCTCTGCACCCCACCACCATCCCAGTACTGAACATAATACCTGTGGGACACTGTCAACGGGGTAGGAATGTTCAGCAATTTAGACATAGATCTATGGGTCATGTGCTGGAAAAAACTTAAAGGTTGAAATTGCTTAAGGGTTAAGATACAGATCAGCAGCACAGAATAGGGAAGTTAAAGTTTACCTCTGAAGTACTGTAACTTTCTTTCCTAGTTTATAATCTTACGATAATTTCTTCTGGTTTTCTTTCCATTGCTTCCTCCATTCACTGACATTGAGAAAAGTCTTTGGTTTTTGGCAACATAGCTAGAAGTTTCTTTCTTTTTTTTGGATAACATGCACATTTATTTTTCCTTTGAGGGGAAATAGTTACAGTGCATGACAGATAGAACTCAGGATATATCTTTTGGGTTAGAGAACAGAGTTTTTGAATTTCCAGAAATCCTGGAACATTGAAGAGGAAAATTCTCAGAATGAATATAGCTATAGAAAGGAAGATCCCAAAATCAATATACAGTTATCACTCCATATCTGAAGGGATTTAGGAAACCGCCCCCCCCCCGCATTCTCCAGATACTAAAATCTACACATAGAAGTTTCTTTCTATCTATAACTATCTATAACTTTCTATCAATTTTGTATGTTCCCTACATCTTACACATATGCATTTTTCCTGGCTCCATAAAAGACCCTTGAAATTTTTGTTCGGGGCAGCACTTCCTTGCTACAGCTTGGCATGAGAAGTTGCTTGCCTCTCCAAGCCTCATTGGTTATTTCTTTGAAAATTACTAAATGTGGCTCAGTGCCTGTGGCTCAAGCAGCTAAGGCGCCAGCCATATATACCTGAGCTGGTGGGTTCGAATCCAGCCCAGGCCCACCAAACAACAATGATGGCTACAACCAAAAAACAGCCAGGCATTGTGGCAGGCACCTGTAGTCCCAGCTACTTGGGAGGCAGAGGCAGGAGAATCACTTGAGCCTGGGAGTTGGAGGTTGCTGTGAGCTGTGATGCCACGGCACTCTACCCAGGGCGACAGCTTGAGGCTTTGTCTCAAAAAAAAAATGAAAGAAAGAAATTTAAGTGGAAATGCTCTCTGGGACTGAGAGCTAAGGATTAGAACCTGGACTTTTCTTTA
>NW_003852397.1:1824916-1849162 GCF_000181295.1 Otolemur garnettii | reverse complement strand
GTTGGAGGTTGCTGTGATGCCACAGCACTCTACCCAGGGCAACAGCTTGAGGCTCTGTCTCAAAAAAAAAAAGAGAGAGAAAGTTACTAAGAGTTAACTTTTTAGCTAACAGCTGTCCCCTCACCACCACCATTTCATCCCTGGGAGCAGAACAACAACAGAGAAGAAGGGAAGGGTAGGGGGGAGGTAGGGGAAGGAGAAGAGAGGGAAGAAGAAAGAAAAGTTGAAAATAAATGAAGCAGTATGAATTTGAAAACTCAACGTTCTGCTGTGTTTAACTATTGCCCTTTGATTTTAGAGTCTAAAATGTAAACCCTAGTAGCTCCAATTGAATGAGTCACAAAATCAACTGGGAAAACTAATCAGGGGTTTCCCCAGTAGCCAGTTTTATACTATGTGGGATTTTCCACTTGGGATTACTACAGTATTGTTATTAAAAGGTGACTGATTGCATCATTACCAAGGGGCCAAACAACTCTGCATTTTATTTGTTCGGAGCATGTATCTTGGAAGCATTATGAGATCTTTGAAATGAGATTAGACTTCTAAACATAGAAACCAGGAGAAAAAAATTAAAACATTGTCAAAGAGACCAAGAAACATAAGCACCTGCTGAAGCTGAACACTGAATTCAGCCATCAGACCAAGTCTACCCGCCCCTGGATGAACCTGGATAAATTATCCTAAACTTCAGGCGCCTCTTCTTCTTCAGCCACAAAATAAAAATTTTATTTTCTTCAAAGGGCTATTACACAAAACATGGATTAAATAAGACAATGACCTCCCTGGCTAAAGATAGCTCTTTACCCTGTCTGATCTCTATCTTCCTTCTAGGCCCAGCCCTCTGCTCTGGAGTCATGGTCTGCTCTGTGCCCTATACCAGTGTCTGCTGAGTTTCACCAGGCATATCTGTCTGCCCACTGGGCACAGTAGTCTGTCATCCACCACCTGGCTGTAGCATGTTGGCCACTTCCTCTTACTATGCATCTTCTTCATCCTGACCTCAGGCTCTAGATTAGCGGTTCTCAACCTGTGGGAACCCACAGAAATTGTATTAAAGGGCTGAGGCATTAGGAAGGTTGAGAACCACTGCTCTAGATGGTCCTATGTCCTCCCAGAATTCCTGAATTTCTTCAGTGAGATATTTAAAGGACCTCTGGTCCCCTGCACACCTTCTGCAGGCTGTGGAGAGCCAGGAGCTGTCTCTGTCCCACAATTCATGCCAACTTCTCCTTCAAGGGCAGGCCATGGCCAACGTGTGAAGACTGATATTCCTCCTGGGAAATCTAGATGGGGGAGAGCATGGCCCCTTTGCTCTTTTGTGTCCACCTCCTCATTATGGCTCCTCTCTCTGGTGATTATCCCCAAGAAAAGTGGTTGGGACGTGGCTCTTTTCAGCTTCCCCTCTGTACTCCCCTTCTTTCACACACCTCACCTTCCCTGTGCCACACACTGACTTCCCTCTGTCCCTGCATTTGTTATCATCTAGTCCACTGGGACTGCTCTTGATGGGTACTAAAGAAACTCTCTCACCACAAAGTTCCCCTTTTAAAACCAGTTCTTTTCTACAGACCCAGAAAATCTGCTCTAGAAGTCTAGGACTGAATGTGGAATCGTTCTCTTTGTATTCCTGCTGCAGCAATCTTAATCCTCCCTCAAGGCAAACCGGAAAATCTCTCCCTGGGTGAGATTTCCACTCTCTGGATTAAACAGAATTAAAAAGTTCCCCTAAAGAGGAAGGTTTTGAACTAAGAAGGAATACCTTGTAAAATCAAGAGATCCAAGGGGATAGTTGGGGATGAAGCAAATGGCTTTTTTGCTTCACCCCACCAGCTACTGCCTTTAGGTCACATACATATCCTAAGACAACAGAACCAAAACAGTCTCCTTTCCTTTAAATACTATTTCAAAAGACAATGCATCCCTTGCTATAAGAACTTCAGAGTCTCAAACCTCTCACAGCTGCAGAAAATTCCTTTGCTCCCCTAATAGTTCTTCACTCCTCCTGAAAGAGCGCTCATTCTCCATCATAGTTCTGTAAAGCATTTTTTGAAATTCCTCATACAGATACCTGACTCCTTCTAGGGTACAGTGCTATGGGTAATGTAGAATTAAGTCAGGGCCTCTGCATCTCAGGAAAGCCCAGCCACTGAGGGGGCAGACATGGGAGATGAGCAACTTTATAATTAGCTGAAAAAAAATAGCTAATTAAAATGGGAAATATGACACAGGTACAAATGCTATGGAAGCACTGACAGTGGATTCCAAGGGGTACTTCTCACATGTGATCTCATAACAGTGACACTAAGTCATGTGCTGGAAAATTGCTTGACAGCTATTTTACAGTCGGTGCAGGAACAGGCTTTATGGGGCTGAGTTCTCCTAACAATTACTGAGAAAACTACCTTGAGCCAAACCATCATAGTTCAGGCCCACTGGCTTCTAATCAAGTAGAAGAGGCTGAAATCCTAGCCAGACCCTCAAACAAAATGGCACTTCTCTATGCCAAGCTTTGTTGGAAGCTGGATAGAGGACGGGAGCCAGGGACAGAACACAAGGGCTGGCATGCAAGTCTACTGCAGCTCTGTAAGCTATTCCGAGTTGCTGATTGAGGTTGGACACATGCTTTGGAAACCTGATAAGTGGGGTATAAAGTTACTATTGTACCATGAAACTTGAGATCACGCTCTTCGTCCTCAGGATTTTCATCCAGATGGAAAGCAGAGAGGGGCCTGTAGAGAACAGCAATCGAAAGAAGAGCAAAATGAAACAAGGAAAGCTGGCAAAGGTTAACTGTGAGCACAGGGGGGGAACACAGCCATCCCTTAGTGATGGAAATGTTCTGAGAAGTGTGCAGTTAGGCGACTTTTTCCCTGTGCAAACATCTAGAGTGCATTCACACAGACCTAGCTGGCATAGCCTGCTACACACATGGGCTAGATGATGTGGCCTGTTGCTCCCGGGCTTTGGAGCAGTCTACCACATGACTGTACTGAGGATCTAGCACTACAGTACTGTAGTATTATAGTACAATGGTAAGTGTTTGTGTATCTAAAAATAACTAAATGTAGAAAAGGTACAGTAAAAGTACAGTATTCCAAGCTGATGGGACCATTGTTATATCTGTGGTCTGTTGTTGTCACTATGCAGGGCACGACTAGTAAACACTGTAGACCACTGGCACTATTAAATGTTGGAACCAGCAATAGTTATATATTTTGTAAACTTGGGATAAATTCTTGAAAGAAGGGGATGAAGGGGCCAACAACTAGAAAAGATTTCTTAGGAGGAAAGCTAATATATATTAACATAATGAGAGAAATCAAGCAAACTTTAGGATTAAGCAAGGCACATATTCATTGGGAAAAATGTTGCTAGGAAGAGCTTGGAAATTAAAATAAATTCACTTAAATAAATATGTCAGGGTCTTCTTATTTCACATCATGTGCTGGGTGCTGGCAAAGCCCTGTCAGGGTGACGAGGGTAGAGCTTAAGGACTAGAATGTGGCCAAAGAACACTGCACTGTGCTGCTTCATATCATAATCTGACAGCCAAATATAACATGTTTAGGAAACTGTTATTCAGCCCAAAATATAAAAAGAAAAGTGAGTCAAGAGGCCAGATGTGTGAGGCTTAGTCAAGTCTATTCATGGAAGGGGACACTGATATGTATTTTATGTCTGCCATGCAGATTAATAAACCGGGTGTTCTGGCTTGCTATGAATATGTGATAACCCAGAGACTCTGAAGCAAGAATCAATAAAGCAAAATGCAAAACCATGAAAGAAAGTGGCAAAATGGCATTTTGTTGAAGAGGCATTCAGGGAAGCTGGGTGAGTGATAATTCTTTCTACACAATTTGAAAAGAATGTGGGGGGAAAATTGTGAGACAAAAATCAAGTAGAAAGAATAAAACATAAATGGTGAATTTGGACATTAACAGAAAGAAGCAGTGTCCAGCTTTGCTTGGTGTCCACTCTCTGTGGTTAGTTCTACATGACTCACAGAAACAAGGAACAGAGGCCACAGAAACAAGGATGGAAGCCCGGTGATACGAGGCCAAGACTCAGAAGACGTTTCTTGATTCTACCATCAGAGGGTGGGGTACTATCTATTCATTTCTGCTTCTCAGTTTAATGAATTTATTTAGGGGAGAAAAAAGCTCTGGATGTCAAGGGTCAGATCACCCCCCATGCAAAATGATGGAGCTAGAAAAATACCATGGAGGGGAAAGATAAGATGACCAAACGTCCTGCTTTTGGTGGGACAGTCCTAATTTTTAACAATTTGTCCCATGTCCTGCAGTGTTTATAAAAAGTCCCGATTTTGGGAAAGAATGCAGGACAAGCTAGGGAAGGGCTGGAGAATGGGAAGGGAATATACAGTTTTCAGCTACTGAAAAGGTTAATGTAGCTCCATTTGGGAATGAAGAGGTTAATGTAACTTCATTTGGAAATGAAAAGGCTAATGTAAACTCCCTACTCCCCTCCTGGGCAAGGTCACCCAGGTGGAATTGGTATCAGAAGGATACTGGCTCCCTCCCTCACTTCTAGGCAAGGACAATCAGCTCAGAAGGAGCCAAACTATCTGGAACAAACAAGTAGCCACCCCCCCCCCCAGGGTCCCTAACCATAAACAGCTCAGTCAATAGCCCCACCTCCCCTCCTCCCCCGCCCCCATCAATGGTGTCCCGCTTTACCAATGTTAAAATCTGGTCACCTTAGGGAAAGAAGGTGTGTACAAACCAGAAGGACCATGTCCTGGAAAAAGTTGTAGTAAGTGGAATAAAATAGAATGCTAAAAAGGCCAAAGATCTGGAACAAGTAGGAAAACCTTATCCCATGAGATAAAAAATCGATTAGGAGCACTGAAAAGGATTTGAAACAGCGCTCAAATCTGCCTCCACTTCAGTATCCCTATGACATAAGGAAGTTAGAGTAGACAATCTCTGAGGGCAGATTCAGCTTGAAAATTACCAAATAATATTTAGGAACCAGCAGAATGCAGAAAGATTAGGCCAACACATAGCCACCCATTGAAATGTCTTATCTGACAAATTGCACTAAAATCAGTACGTAAAGATCCTGCCTCAAAGTAGAGTTTGGAAAAAAAAATGGAGCAGCATATGATCCTTGAACAAAAGACTTTTTCATTTAGTTCCATGAGATCATGAGGAAGAGGCTACGATGCAAGGCAAGACTGCTGGAGGGAAGGGAGAGAAAGAAAAGAGAAAACAAAATAACTTAAGACCTTATATTTAAAATAAATTTGTACCTACTAGCTCTTAAATTCTCTCCCATTAGTGTTATGGGAGGAAGAAGAAACGCAAAGTTGGCTCACAGATTTTAAAAAAGGGAACAATTTCAAACATTTTTACGAAGATACAGTAGTTCATGGCTTTTTCATCATTTAACTAACTCAGCTGGACATAAGTTCTTTGAGGTTCCAGTGCCCTCAACTCTTTCCTGGGGATGTTCCAATATATGCTACAAAAGCAGAAATTGATGACCCAAATCAGGAGTGGACCTTAAAACAACTAATGTGACAGAGAATAATCTTTAAATAATAATAGTAAAAATTTAAGAGGGCCCACCAGCTCCAAATGCAAAGAAACAAGCTAAGGTATAAGAAGAGCTGACCTTTTAAAAGTCTTTTAGGTCATCATTAATATATTAGTACACGTGTACGAAGAGTTTTAGCTAAGCTCTTAACAATCTCTTCTTCTTTCATCAAGACTACAGAGCAAGTGAGTGCATTTCCAAACTGAGAGAAATGGCCATGATCCTGTTGTCAAGCATCTTACATAGTCGAAAGCTCTAAAATTCGTTTCTTGAGAATCTGTGCCAGTTTTCTGGGAATTGACATTTCCATCTCCTTCCTGTCACCTTTGCCAAGATCATCAATAAAAATATGATGGAAGTTTTCTCGCACTAAAAAGGGAGTCTACACTGCCTCATTCTAGTTGCTGTCATGAGGAGGGGCAGTTGCACCAAGCCAAGGAGTAGCCTAAATATTTAATGAAGCAGGAAAGCCATTCTTCAGTTGCAATGCAGACCCAACTAGACAGTCGGAAAAGATCACCCCTGTTTGTTTTAAACTGGGAATAAGTTCCTGAATATTTAATGCATGCCACAGTATTCAGCGCTGTGAGGGGCCAAGCAAGGGTCGGTAAAGGCTGCCTGCTGCTCCTGCAATTTCAGAGTCTCTCCAGTTTATTGGAGGTAGGAGAGAGCAGGTTGAACCGAGTCAGTCTTCAGCAGCACCCCCTGTAGTATCGCATAAGTAGAAATAAAAATGGGCTATCACTGGCCTTTCCTGGTGAAGCATTGTGAAGAATTAGGAGCAATCTTTCAGGAAAAATGAGGAGCAGTTCTAGCTTTCATCGCTGTTATTCACGGAGGTGGGGGAGAACAGTGGTGATAGAAAAGAGACGCAATACACTACCCTGTGGTCAGGCTGGGAAAGAGACCTCATAGGCAGCTGATTCCATTATTCATTTGTAATGTTGGACCAAATTTCCTAACTGAATCATCTTAGTTCAAGAAAAGAGTATTTTTATGAACAATGACCCCCTGGCCAAACTTAACAATTAACCGATTTAGATTCTGTTGCAATAATATGGGTGAGAGTTGGACAAGGATGGTAGCAGAAGTAAAACCAAGAAGTACCTGCTGATTAAAAATTTACCAAGATTTACCAAAAATCTTGACTCCCAAGATTTACCAAAAATCTTGACTCCCAAGATTTTTGGCAGAGCATCTGGAATACTGGAGGTGTCCTTTACTGAGAATACAAAGGAATGAGAAAAGCAGCTGTAAGGGGGAAATTAAAACTATACTTTTAGACAATGCTAAATATGAGATACCCATTAGACAACCAAACCTAGATGTCTACTGGACAGTGGCATGCACTGAGTTGTCATTCTGGGTGGAGATATTTGGGATTTATCACCATAGATATGGAATTTAATTAAATAAAATCATCTGGGGACTATAGATAGAGAATAGAAGAGTTCTAAAGCTTGAACCCCGAGGCACTCTGACATTTAGTGCTCAGGAAGTTGAAAGAGCTGATGAAAGATAGAGAAGGAGCCCTACTGTGTAGGAAGACAAATAGGAGACAAGGGTATAACGAAGGCCCAGTGCATGGAATGCTTCAGTGAGAGAGTACCAATTATGTCTAATACTCCTTAAATCAATGAGGACTGAGAATTGGCCATCACTTTTGGTGACATGGAAGTCACTGGTGACTTTGATAAGAGTTGCAGAGACAAAAACTTGAGTGCAAAGTGGTCAAGAGACACTAGGAGGAGGGTGAGTAGTGAATGTGAAGTTCAGAGAAATATTTCAAAGAATATCCATGTAATGTCCAGCAAGAAATGTTGATGGGACTGCAAGATAGAATCAAGATTTGAGTTCTGTTCTGCTTTGAATGGGAGGTATTTGTATGCTGATGAGAATAATCCAGATAGAGGAAAAAACTGACAACGAGGAAAGAAAGCAATGTCCTTGGTTAAGGAGCGGAGGATGGAATCTGCACCAGTAGTGGGGAGTCCTTATAGGGGGCTCAGTGGGTCCATCGCTCTAATGGGAGGGAAGCAGCATGTAGGTACACAGGGGCAGGTCGCTAGATTTAATGATGGCCTATTGAAATTGTTCTATTTTTAAAAGTTATTTATATTTTTCAGGAAGTAGATTGTCTCATCTAGGAAACTTTTAGCTGGAAAAAGCAAAATATCCAACCAAAAGTGGCTTAAATGGAGAACCACTACCCCCAAATTTACAAATATTTATAAAATGTTCTCTGCATGTTGGCCACCTCTTTGTAAAATCTTGTAATGAATATTTTGTAAATAAAAGTACATTTAGCTATAATTTCTAATTTTCCCTATGTATGATGACTTTAGGGGCAACTTTTGGGACAACCTGCATATATAACCTGAACTTTGCCACTCCAACCATTTTAAATGCACATGTCAGTCAGTGTCATTAAGTAGATGGACAATGTTGTGTAATCATCACCACTCCCTACCTCCAGAACTTTTTCATCAGTCCAGACAGAAATTTGGAACCTATTAAAAATAACTCCTCTTCCCTTCCCACCTGCCTCCGGTGACCACTCTTCTGTTTTCTATGAATTTGCTTTTTCTAGGTACTCATGTAAGTGGCATCGTATAATATTTGTCCTTTTGTGGCTGGCTTATTTTATCTAACATAACGTCCTGTCATTTGCAGAGATCACCTTTTGATTATCCACTCACCTGCGGAGGGACCTTGGGCTGTTGCCATGGTTTTGCCCTCCATTCTTCACACTGCTGGAAGGTCCGACTTCCTTTTCTTAACTCTTAACATCTAGCCTTGTTTGCTCCTGGCTTTTTTCCTGCCTCTTTACTGACCTTTCTGCCTGTAAACCTCCCCTTCGCTTCTCAATCATTCTCCTCCCCTCACTCTTTATACAGAACTCTTCTTCCTCATGTACCGTTTTCAGTGTCTCATCTTCCAACTCAAAGATGCCTCCCAGTTGCTTCTCAATCCACATATCTAAGAGCAACAGGTGACACCTCCCCTCCATCCCTAAGCCTGATTCAACTGTATTTCAGTCCATATTCTGGTGCATGCAAATCAAATAGTTAACAAACATGCCCACGTGACTCAGGCAGTCTTATAAAACAGGTCTTTCTATCCAGTTACAATTCCTGTTTCTCTCTTTGTAACTATCTTTCAAACATCTCTAAGACATTTCCCTGAATATTCATAAATTATTTTCCTTAGGAGCCTGTGACAAGTCCCAGCTGTCGTTAATTGTATCAACAATGCTCTTGGTCTTTGCAGGTAGATCTTCCCACTTACAGAAATCTGATCAGTGGAGAAAAATGGGGATAACTATAAATGGCCACATGGTGGTTGTGTGATAAGAACTGGATTTAGAGTGTAGTAATCATGCTTTTTATTTGATGATGTTCTGACATCTTGAGGGCTTTAAGGAAAGACTGTCCTTCTGAGGGCTGGCTCATTCCTGGAGATAATAAACAACTTGCCTGCAAATATACCTTTCATCTATAAACCAATCAATCTAGAGTTCCTATCCCCAGCCATTTCCTTTATCTGACTCTCACACACCAAGCCAATATTCCTTTGCCCTAAATCAACCCAGAACCAGGCACCAGACAACCAGATACTACCCAGAGCTCCAACTTTATTCAAACTAGCTAATTCCAAGCTCTTTCCCATGCCCTGCCTTGCCTTTCCCCTGGAAAGCACAATAAAGCCCCTGGTTATACTTTCCTTTTACTTCTGGCTTCTGACCAACCCTAGTGCTTTCCATGTGGCTCTGTGACATGCATGTCCCCTTCTCTTGGGTACTGGAGATAGTTAGGTTCTTCTTTCCATGCCATTATCCTCTCCATGTTGTCCTTCTGTCACCTCCACAAATGAAACATTCTGTAGGTACAGTTTAGATAAAAGGCCAGTCAAGACCACCAGTGGTGCCCATCCATTCTGAAAGGCCTCAGGGTGGCGAGGCAGACAAAACTCTTCTATCATCTCATCCTATCTAAACAGAATCCCAAACCACGCTGTGCAGCAGAGTTAACCCAGCAGGCCCGATGCTACCTTTCAAAGGGCTTGCTGATAAGGCTAGCCCTTGGCTGGTGTCTGGAAACTTAGATTTTTGGAAAATTACCACCACTAAATGATTAAGAGGGGCTCACTGTGTCTAAACTATTTGTACAAACAGTGGGGTTTATGATGAACACATACTTGCCTATGAGAGTCTGGAATTTGGGTGCATGTCACGGAGAGGGTGCCTACATGGATCAGCGCCCAGTAAAAACACTAAACGCTGAATCTCTGATGTTTGCAACATTTCACGTGTGTTATCAACTTACTGCTGGAGGCATGAAGTTCATCCTGTGTGTCTCCGCTGGGAGAGACCCTTGGAAGTTTGGGCCCGGTCTCCCTGCACTTTCTGCCTTCGTAACTGTGCTTGGTACCCTTTGGCCACCATCCATCATAGCTCTGAGTACAACCGTGTGCTGAGTCCTGTGAGTCATCACAGTCATTCGCTTAGTTCAGATGCTGTAATTTTTCCTTACTTTCCTAATCACAGCAATTCTGGTCCCCATCCATCATTCACCAAGAGTGATATATACTGTCATTACCTTCAAGGTCCCTTCCCCTCCCTAGAATTATGGAAGTGTCCTGCAGGAAGCTTTCAGCATGGGGCTGCTGCTGTTTCACTGCGGCTTCCTCTCCCAGGCCCAGGCCCTCTGCAATGGTTCCCTTCGCCGGGGCCTTCAGCTGTCCACAGGCCAACACATGGACATCTCACTTCACCGTCTCCCACTCGCAGTACCAAAGTCCAGACAACTCCAGAATAATATAGTTTCCAGGGATTCCACCTCAGCCCTTGATTTGTCCTTAAAAAAATTATTTTTAGAAACAAGTTGTCACTCTGTCACCCAGGCTGGTAAGCAGGAGCATGATCTTGAACTTCCTGGGCTCAAGTGATCAGGCACATGCCACCATGCCTGGCTAATTTTTGTAGCAATGATACCTTATTATGTTGCCTGGGCTTGAACTCATGGCTGGTCTCGAACTCCTGGCTTCAAGCCATTCTCCTGCCTCAGTCTTCCAAAGTGCTGGGACTACAGGTATGAGCCACTGTGCCCGGCCCCAGCCCACCCCTTTCCTTTTCATTGAAGGGTATAGCTTTGCTCTCCCTTCCAGACAATCAGCTCACAGCCTTGTTTCTGAGAATTTTGGCCCCTAGACACCAATAAATTAATTTCTCCCAGAGTTGAGGATCTCAGCGCTCAAGAGCAAAGATTGAATAGCCAGTGTATGGGGGTGGGGATGTGAGTGTGTGCGCCTATGTTAAGAAAGCAGAAGGAGGAGAAGGGGGAAGGTGGGTAGGAATAAACTACTTACTCTCGGGATCTTCTACAACAGAATGAGCAAAACAGAAAAATAGTATTTCGATAGGTTATCTTACTATAAAAACACAAGACACTTTTTTCTTTAGGAACAGGCTGCCCAAAGCCATCTCCTTCATGATACCAACCAGCTACTTTTCTCCCGTGCTCCTGACAGCAGCTCCCCAATTCCCCTCTCTCCAGTCTGCAATCTCCGCAGGGCATCGCTAGTCCACTCTTGGTTTAGAGCCTTCGCAAACAACTTCCAACAAAGATTTATGACTCAGAAAAGAGATTTCTAACCAAAAACAGCTATTGGCACAGAGGCATTAAGATTAATTCTGGGAGATTAACAATCACATCTAACAACCACAAAAGCCCGGTTGACTCCGATATATTTGATTTAGTCATCCCAGTTCCTGTTGAGAGACTGAGCAAAAAGATTTATGTTTTTCCACATCAGTTCTGAAGGAGCAATATGTGAAGCCCTGTCACCTCACACATAATATGAAACCCTCTGGATCTGAGCCCCAAAGTTCCTTTAGGGGCATTTGATACTATTATCATTTAATTCCCTTGGAGCCCAAGGTGGACCTGCTTTGTGCCAAAGTTTTCTTGACAAAGAACGCTGCTAAAATTTGTTAACTATAAGGTTCAAATCTCCGATAAAAGGCACCGAGGTTTCTTGAATAAATGACTGGTTGTAAAGCAGCAAAAATATAAGATAAGCCTGAAACATTTCTTAGTGCCATAAAGGAAGTACTCAAAAATAAATGAATGAGGATTGCTTGAGGCCAGGAGTTTGGGACCAGGCTGAGCAACATAGTGAGACCCTATCTTTATAAATTTCAGTTGTTTTTCTTTTTAATTAGCCAGGCAAGGTGGCACAGGCCTGTAGTCCCAGATGCTCAGGAGGCTAAGAACCCAGGAGTTTGAGGTTGCGGTGAGTTACGATTGTGCCTCTCCACCCACTCCAGCCTGGGTGAAACAGTGAGAAACTGTCTCTATAAAAAACATTAAAAGTATTACTGCAGGTTCAGTGCCTGTAGCTCAGCGGCTAGGGCACCAGCCACATACACCGGAGCTGGCAGGTTCGAACCCAGCCTGGGCCTGCCAAACAACAATGACAACTATAACCAAAAAATAGATGGGCATAGTGGAGGGCACCTGTAGTCCCAGCTACTTGGGATAAAATGAAACAGCAGATGCAAGAGAAGGATGGACCCCACTTCAGATGTAATTAATTAATAGAAATTTATTGGTAATTTGATACACCTGCAGGTGCACCTACAGGGGGCTGTTGTGGTAGGCAAACAAACAGCCTTGAGTAGCGAGGGAGAAGCCTTTTTATACCATTATTCTGCATAGTCATGCATGCTCAGCAAGCTAGCACAATACAAAAGCCAATCATAGCAATTAAGGCAGGGGGCTGAAAGGTGGGGGTACATATTGGCTCATAATCACAAGATACATCACAAACACATTACTTCATCATCATAAGATGGGGCATATCATAAGGGGTTACACAATTCTGGGTGAAAGTACATGCTAACTTAAAATACATTAGCTGACAAATCATAAGATAAAAGTTACATAGTTTAGGGGTACAAATTGGGTAAGTTTCCGAGAACAACTTGGGACCCACCCAGGGCTTTATTTGGAATCCACCCCTCCTTTCCTCCTTCAAGTTTCTTCCCAGAATCTAACTTCTCCATCCTTGTGGGGGCTGAAGCTAAAAGACTTAGGAGAGATTTCCTTTTCAACGGTAGGGAGCTTGTTCCCCACTGGTCTTGGGGAGGGGGCCAAGGGCTGAGGGCTTGGTTATCACAGGGAGGCTGAGGCAAGAGAATCACTTAAGCCCAAGAGTTTGAGGTTGCTGCCCAAGAGTTTGAGGGTGCTGTGAACTGTGATGCCACTGCACTCTACTGAGGGTGACATAGTGAGACTCAGCCTCAAAAATAAAAAAAAAAATAAAAAATAAAGAATTATTGCAGAATAGTTTTGAGCATGTGTAACACATATCTATATAAAAGTATGTATATTACAATGGGCACTTATTCAAGCCAATAAAAGTGTTCTATCCTGGTGCTTCTATTTTATTTATTATGAATTTGTTTTGTCTGAAATCTGATTCCTTAAAATCAAGCAGGGTAGGTGGATCTGGAAGAAAGCTTTGTCCTCATGAGCTAAAACAAGTATTACAGAGAGACTTTCAACCCCATGGGCAGAGCTTGTGATGCTCTGGGACAGTGTCTGCCAAAGATGAGCTATAGGTCAGCATTGAGGGCCCTTCATCTCACCTTTGTAATTAACAGTTTGCTCCAGTGCCATAATTCTGCAGGAAAGAAACCACAAAGGAACCAGCAGTCCCTGCCATTAAGAATTGCCAGTAAATATGTTATTTGCAGCTATTAACACCTCTCAGTTGTGATCTTTGGTAATTACTTCTACACCCCAGCACCGCCTTCATTTTCACTGTAGTTTTTTCTAAAGCTCTTTTAGAACACACAGAATATCTGGATTAATTTTACATGCGAAATTGAATGTTTAAAAAACATTTGAGTCATTTCCTTAACTAGTATATATTTGAACAAAATAAAATTTCCCCTTTCACATGAAAATTAAAGATTCAAACATGTTGATAATGTCTAATTTTATCCTAAACATTTACAACACACTTTTTAAAAATTCTTTATTAGGGTGGTGCCTGTGACTCAAGGAGTAGGGCGCTGGCCCCATATACTGGAGGTGGTGGGTTCAAACCCAGCCCTGGCCAAAAAAAAAAAAAAAACTGCAAAAAAAAAAATTCTTTATGAAATCATGACTGTATACATTAATGCTTTTATAGGGTACAATGTGCTGATTTGATATATCCATCTTTATGGCACCAACACTTTCAAGTAGGCAGGGTAGATACCACCAGGTTAGATAGTCAGGCAAGTTGACCTAAGTCACCATGGAGGTCAGCAGCAGGCAGGTGGGGAATGGAAGAAAGCAGAGTGGCAGGAACTGGTGTCTGGAGAAGTGATGCTGGCACAGAGCAAACCCCCAGAGGGAAGCTAGCAGAGGAGGGCTGGGCCAGAAAACTTCCATTAGCTGTGGCATCTGGACAGGGAGAATAGCAGAGAGAGCCCCAGGGAGCCTGTAAAGCCTTCGCTGAGGAGTAAGGTCCCTAGAGAGACAAGACCCTGGCTCTAGCTGTGGAGAGGTTCCAGGCATGGGAGAGTATTAACCAAAACAGAAGCAAAGCTGTTTTCAGAAGTACTTCTGAGTACTTCTTCCTCTGTTCTGGACTGGTCAGAAACAACACAGAATTCAGACTTCTCCTGGGGACTTTAGGAATACAACTTTAAAAGCCCTGAAGAGATGGGTTCTAATGATCATTCCCATTTTTCAACCGAAGAAGTGATTTAATCCAGGTAGGCTAGGCAGCCAGACTGCCTGCTTTCACCTTGCAATTCCAGCACCCCCTGGGGGGGTGTTATCTTCAGTAGTTTACACAGGGGTTAGGAGCAGCCCCTCAAAGGTTTAATGGTCCAGACTAGAAGACGTTTGTTTTCATCTAAGTGATACTCCAGGAGATGTGCTCCTGGGTGGTGGGAGTGGTCCAGGGAACCCGGCTCCCTCCACCTTGGCATCCAGTTGGCAGGAGGTGAGAGAGTATGTAGGGTCATTTCTGCTTCTTAGAAGCTTTGGTCTGTAAATGGCACTCTCTCACCTTCCACCAGCCAATGACAAGTCTCCAAGCCTCTCCTTGCTGCTAAGGAGCTGGTAAATATCAACAGGCTATGTGCAAGGAAGGAAGAAATATAATTTTTTTATGAGATAAAGTCCTGTTCTGTCACCTCAACTACAATGCAGTGGTGTCATCATAGCTCACGGCAACCTTCAACCCCCGGGGGCAAGCAGTCCTCCTGCCTCAGCCTCCCGAGGATGGGACTACAGGTGCATGCCACATACCTTGCTGATGTATTTTTTTTTTAAGAGATGGGGTCTCTCTGTGTTGCTCAGGCCGATTTTGAACTAGACTCAAGCCATGACCCTCTGACCTCAACCTCTCGAAGTGCTGGGATTACAGGCATAAGACATCACATCCAGTCCAGAAACATCTTATTTTTTTTTTTTTGAGATAGTTTCATTATGTTGCCCTCAGTAGAATGCTGTGGCATCACAGCAACCTCAGACTCTTGGTCTTAAGTGATTCTCTTGCCTCAGCCTTCCATGTAGCTGAGACTACAGGCAACCACAACACCCAGCTATTTTTTGTTGTTGTTGTTATCATTGTTGTTTAATAGGCCCAGGCCAGGTTCAAATCCACCAGCCCCAGAGTATGTGGCCAGTGCTCTAACCACTGAGCACAGGTGCTGAGCCCCTGGAAACATCTTAAGGCCAACGGTATCTGCTACACTGGCTATATAACCTTGGAAAATATGCTGAGCATCTTTGTGCCTAATTTTTCCTCAACTATAAAGTGGAGAGCACAGTATTTCCTGTCTCAAAGGCTTTCGACAAGGACAGGGTGAGCTAATACAGGGAATGCATCTGAACAGCACCACATTCTCCGTAAGCTCTCCACATTGCTGGCTGTCATCATCGTCACCGCGATCATCTTTGTCCCCACTATTGTCATCCTCACGGTTATGGAAAACCAAGTAACAGGGATTAAAATCGACATTGTTTAACTCAGAATCAAGGAGAATTTTTCCTACTCTTCTGTTCTGCTGCTACAATGGGAACATCTATATACAATAATTCCCTTCCCAGATTTCCTCCTGAAATACAAATATTGTTTCTCTAAAGAGCACAAAGAAAATCTGGTCACAGTAATTGGAAGCAACTGTGGGGCTAATGGAAGGACATGGTCGCCTTATTTGATTTCATGCTATGTTTGGGGTTTTTTTTTTCTTACATTGGAATTTTTCATTTCAGTGAAAGACAGCCTAAAAATGCCATGCTCGGGGGAAAATCCAACCAAAAGCTCATTGTTCCCTATGCCTATACTTTGAGGGGACAATATACATATTTATTTGTCTTTACCCAGAGACTAGCCTAGCATCTGTCCCCTCATATTTGCTTATTAAGAACATATTAAAGCAGCCAGGGAGGGCTTACTTGATTATTCCATGCCCTTCTAGCTTTTTGGCTAAAGCACAAAAGATCATTCCATTTTTAGTTAATTCGATTTCACTTGGTTCAGTATTGAGAAGAATATTAGGAAATGAAAATTTCCTTCAGCGGATAAGCTGGGCACTTTCAATCAAGTAAATAAAAATAGAAGGGCAAGTATCTCGTCGTTCACGAACAGTAAGTTTTTCGTGCAATAGCTGGAGCTATTTGACCATCTACCGTTGCTGTTTGTCTGCAAAGTAAACAGGCACTTGATTGTCAATGTGCAGTGATTCTAATTCAGCTCTCAGGCTGCCTGTGCATCTTGCCAGCTGCCTGGTCTCCTTTATGATCCTATCTCACTCAGCAGACGGGAAAACCCGCGGCTCGGCGAGCCAGACCAGCCAGACTGTCTTTACTGGAATGATGTGAGACCAGGTTTGTACCGTCAATTTATTCTGACCAGCGCAGGAAGCTCTAAACAAGTAGATTTGGAGGAGGCATGACCTGGTCCTCTTGTTCCCTTCCAAAGTCATCAAAGTGGAAAGAGAAAGTCAACTTGGGCTTTCTCTCCTAAATAGGCCACCTCTGTACTTGGGAAATTCTGGGAGCAGAATTTTTCAAGTATGTGTTGATGGAAAGAATGCTGTGAAGTTCAGGTCTGGAAAGCCTCCCGCACACTTCTGTGTGCAGGTCACAGAAGTCTCTAGGGAGGGGCATGATAGGACTGCAGATGGAGAAATGTGGCAGGGACTGTGACTTGTCTGCCAACATCTGCTGCCTGCTCTCTGAGAGTAGCAGAACTGTAGCTGGGAGCGGGGCTGCCCGGGATCACACTTCCCACACTCCCTTCCAGTGAGGTGTGGCCATGTAACCAAGGTTCATCCAAGGAACATGAGCGAGTGATGTGCCACCTCCATGTCTGGTATCTTAGACATTAAGGTGACCTCCCCACCCTGCCCTCCCCTTTTCTGCATGTTAGAAGCTAACTGTGGGCCAGGAGCGGTGGCTCACACCTGTAATCCTAGCACTCTGGAGGGCCAAGGGGGATGCATTGCTTGAGCTCAAAAGCTCAAGATCAGCCTGAACAAGAGTAAGACTCCATCTCTAAAAATTGCCAGGCATTGTGACAGGTGTCTGTAGTCCCAGCTACTCAGGAGGCTTGGGCAAGAAAATCTCTGGGTGAGACTCTGTCTCAAAAAAAAAGAACCTAACTGTGGCGTCACAGCTTTGACAATGCAGATGATCATAACAACCTAGGGCCATGCTACTCCAGTGTGGTCATGGGAGAGCAGCCTGGCGTCATCTGGGAACTATTAGAAATACAGAAGCTCATGGCTCGGCTCCTGAAGCTCAGTGGCTAGGGCGCCAGACACATACACCAGCCCAGGCTGCCAAACAACAATGACAACTGCAACCAAAAAATAGCCGGGTGTTGTGGCAGGCACCTGTAGTCCCAGCTACTTGGGAGGCTGAGGCAAGAGAATCACTTAAGCTCAAGATTTTGATGTTGCTGTGAGCGGTGATGCCATGGCACTCTACCCAGGGTGATAGCTTGAGACTCTGTCTCAAAAAAAAAAAAAAGGAAATACAGAAGCTCAGCTGCTCCCCCTCCCCCACTAACTTACTAAAATAGAATCTGCATTTTAATAAGATCCCTAGGGAAGTCACATACCCAACTTTGAGGCACCCTGGGCAAGGGACAGTGGACCCAGACCTAGAACAAACCAGGATCCTCATGTGAGCTGAGCTGCCCCAGCAACCTGCAATGCTCACTGTGGAACTGTTTATGTGAGAGATGTAAGTTACTTATTTATCATTTAAGTCATTGTATTTTGGAGTGTCTTTGTTACTGACACTTAGATTTATCCTAATAAAAATAGTGTGACACTATTTACAGGGTCTCATTTGTCATACCTGACTTTAAACTTGCCATGAAAGTTCTGATCCCAAAGCAGGTCAGTCTCAAAGCCTTCCTGAAGCCTGCACTCTGACTGCCTTGAAGATCTACCTGGTCTGACTTCAGGCCCCAAGGATGGGTCCCACTACTAACTAGGGGTCCTTATCCTACAGATTTGGCTACTCAGAAGTCATCCGCCAAGTCAGGACCTAGGAAAGGAGACAAGAGCTCCTTATGAGCAGTCACTGGTGGAAACCAGGACTGGAATCAAGAGAGGAATTGCGGTCCTACTCGGAGCTACAGTGCTAGGAACTGTCTGCAACAGCCACCTTCCAACTGCGTTCTCCTGGCCCAGCCTGAGCCCTCTGCCTTCCCAGGGTCCGCTGATGTATGCAGACCCCCATGGTCTTTGCCCTGCCTCCCTAAGCCCAAAAGTTATTTTAAGGTCAACATCTTATCTCTAAAGAAAACAACAAAATTATATTCCCAAGTGATATTTCCCACATGAGTTTAACCATGTTAAACATCTAGAGAACTCAAATGGGTGGACACAGCATACAACCCCGAGCTCCATGCAGCTCCAGACTCAGTTTCCTCCCCTCTCCCCACATCCCAGCCCTGCGCCATGTACCCGTTCTTTGTATTCCCCACACAAAACATTCGGGCAGTCCCTTTGGAAGCTCTCAAAGTCTTCTGGAGTCACGTCAGTGGGAGTCAGGAGAGAGCCTGTAAAGGCTCCACTGACCGAAGAAGGGACAAGGTGGAGATAAAAGTATATGTCTTTTTTGTGAAATATAAATTTCAATAGATTAAAATACATCAAGCTAAAAAAAAAATCCATAGGTATGCAATGCTAGCCCACTCCTTCACAAAACAAAGATGCAAACTCTCATTGATCATTCTTGGAGGATCTATGGAACCAACTTACTATAATAAAAAACAATAGTTTTTTAAAAGAGAGAAAGTCAAGCATTTATCTTGCCTTTCTTGTGTGAAGTGTACCTCAGGGAATACAAAATGTGGCTTATGCACATCCTCATATCTGAACAGCCCCACCCGTCCCTGAGTCTTGGCCATTTGTTCAGTGGACATCCCCACCACCACCACCACCACCACCAGTGCCAACTTGCTCAGCAGCCCTGAGATAAGGATGCTGAGCATGGCAGGTGTCATACCTGCTCCCATGGGAACAGCAGCCGTTCAGGTGCCCAGTTCTGACCCGGGGGGTGGACACAAAGGTACTGGCTCCTTTCATTACTTCTGGACCCAGATCAAGTGCTCAACATTGGTGCAATGGATCTGGCTTCTCCAGATGCTGCCCTGAGCAGTCTGATAGCTCAACCCAGAAGGTTAGAGGAGTTAATATTTCTTGAGGTGAGCATTGCAATTTGGCCAATAAGAAAAGAACACAGGAAAGCCTCAGCAGACGAATTTGCCTCCCTTCCTCCCCAGGGACTGTTTCGAGCCGTGGTGTCTCCCTCCAGCCCTCTAGAAGAGGTGCTATGTAACCCAACCACCAGGGGCATAGCTCTGCGAGGCTCTGGGAGCTCAGCAACACAACAGCTCGCCTTTGCTCTTATTCCTTCCCTGCCTCACTTTTTCCTTCACTCGTGTTGCCCTGGAACTGCATCTCCCAATGAAAATTTAGTATTTAAACTTGTCCTTTTGGGTTCTAGTGGACTAGTTCATTCACAGTAATCAAATGGTTGAAGAAGCAACTATTTGGCATTATTTTAGTTAGTACGCAAAGAAATTACAGAATTAGAATATTACCATTTTGCCAACTCTTATAAAATTCATTATTTTATACCTATCAATGGCTGATGATATCACAAGAAGAGAGATATGTAGACATTTCCACTCCTCCTAATGGAAGTGGGTAGAGAAAGAATGTTTGCACTGGGTGGTGAGAAGAAAGTTCTTCTCCTTTTCCTGTTTCACTTTCTTATTCACTTACTTGCCCAGTGCCCTAAACACCACCACCACAGGCGATGATGGACAGTAGACACATACGGACGTGTGTAAATACGCACGCACACTGGGTTCTTCCACGTTTCTCGTTTAATCCTAATGAAAATTTACATTCCTTGGGGGGCAGAAACTTCCTTAAGTGTTTCCTCTCCTATTCCTTTGAATACACAAAACAGGCTGTGGGTGGACGCTCCGTGAAATTTGTGAACCAGGGAAGTTACTGTTGGGAGTGTCACCATTTGCTCAGCTCTTGCAGGAAATAAGGATTTGGGTTATATTCACAGTGCATTAACGAAAAGCTGCCTCCCTGGGTTTCACAGTGTGATTTTCTTAGCTAATACTTTCATAATCCCCAAACATCATTCTCCATATTTAATGATAAGAAACCAATGGCGAAAGATTTAAGAGATTACATTTTATCGCATGAAATAATTCCCTTATGCAGGAATTCAATTTTGTTATGAGCTGGAAAAGAGCTTAGTTTATGTCAACACAGATCTGTACTAGATTGGGGGGGGGGGTTGTGTCGATGCAGGTATTGTCAGAATACAAGGTGTGCCTTCATTTCCTTGGAGTACAGGGATGTAGAACTAGAGGAAGCTCCATAGTCCTGTCAGAGAATTAACAAACACACGCACATAACTATAATGGGCTTTTCAAGGAAAATTGCTGGTTTGGGTGGTACAGTCTCTCATTGCAGAGCACCCTTTCCTGCCTGCTGTTTGGAGAATCAGATGCTGGGTGGCGCCTGTGGTTCAAAGGAGTAGGACGCCAGCCCCGTATGCCGGAGGTGGCGGGTTCAAACCCAGCCCCAGGCAAAACCCGCCCCAAGAGTCCAAGTGCCCATCGACCCACAGAAGGATCAATAAATTGTGGTATATGTACACCATGTACACCATGGAATATGATGCAGCCTTAAAGAAAGGTGGAGACTTTACCTCCTTCATGTTTACATGGATGGAGCTGGAACATATTCCTCTTAGCAAAGTATCTCAAGAATGGAAGAAAAAGTATCCAATGTACTCAGCCCTACTGTGAGACTAACTTATAGCTTTCATATGAAAGCTATAACTCAATTATAGCCCAAGAATATGGGGAAAGGGGACAGGGAGGGGAGTGGAGGGGGGAGGGTAGGTGGAGGGAGGGTAATCAGTGGGACCACACCTACAGTGCATCTTACAAGGGTACATGTGAAACTTACTAAATGTAGAATATAAATGTCTGAACACAATAACTAAGAAAATGCCATGAAGGCTATGTTAACCAGTTTGATGAAAATATTTCAAATTGTATGTAAAACCAGCACACTGTACCCCATGACTGCATTAATGTACACAGCTATGATTTAGTGAAAAAAAAAGAAAAAAGAAAAGAAAAAGAAAGTGAAAACAACACACACACAAAAAAAAGAATCAGATGCTTGTGCCAAAACATTTTGTTTCATGAAGCTCTTTGGACTTTTGCCATAACGAGGACGTGTGAATCTTACAAGGTCAGTAAAGGTTATCAATAAAGACCCAAAGTCTGCAATCTTAGCCAAATGAGTTGTATGTTGGCCATTATAAGAGCACCAGCATCAACAGAATCCTAACTAACAAAGAAAAATAATGACTTTCTCAGTCTGAGGACAAAGAGTGACTGGCTTGTTAGCAGGCCACACGGAATCAGCTAGCATGGATTGTGACATCCAAGACTTCTCAGAAATGCCAACTTTGTTACACTCTTGGTTGACTCCAAGATTCACAGTATAAATAACTTTACTTGGACTTTTTCTATCCACTTCCTCTTGTTAGACCTGTTTTGGTGATGTGATTCCAATTGCTAGCAGTACTAAGAAAAAAAGAACCTATGTTCAACAAGTTATTTGCAACAATAACTAATCAGTAAGACTAATATAGAAATCAGCATTCACCGATCTGCCCTATTCCTTTATTGCACGTCATTTAAATATACTTATTTAGAATAAAATTATGAAGCCTATCATATCTATATTATTTCTTAGCACATAAGAATAAACCAATGAGAAAGTATTATTGGAAGGTTTTCAGGAATATATATTTAGGTGTGGACATTCACATAAGGCAAATCCTCAAGAAGATATATACTAAGTAACATGAATACCAATTGAATAAAATATGGGGGGTATGACTACTGGGAGTGTTAACACTCGGTAAATAAGAATGTATTTTTAATTGATAATACAATAGTCACCATTAGAGTTCATGAGGTATAGAATTATTTTGGTGAGAAAAATAGGTAAAGCAATAAAAGTTCTAGGGAAGATAGACTTTATAACTTTTAAAAATCAACTTTAAGGTATAGTGTACATACAATACAATGTACCCATTTTTTTTTTTTTGAGACGAGCCTCAAGCTATCCCCCTGGGTAGAGTGCCATGGCATCACAGCTCACAGCAACCTCCAACTCCTGGGCTCAAGCGAGTCTCCCGCCTCAGCCTCCCAAGCAGCTGGGACCACAGGCACCCGCCACAATGCCCGGCCATTTTTTTTTTTTTTTGGTTGCAGCCGTCATTGTTGTTTGGCGGGCCCAGGCTGGGGATTCAAACCCACCACCTTAGGTGTACGTGGCTGGCGCCTCAGCCGCTTGAGCCACAGGTGCCGAGCCTGTACCCATTTTAAGTATTAAGTTTGATAAGTTTAATAAACATCTATACCCACGTGGCCATCACCACAATCAAGATATAAATCATTCCATCACCTCCAAAAGCTTCCTCATGGCTTTTGTGTTTAGTCTACTTTCCACCAGCAGCCAATAGTTTGATTTCTGCCACTTTATTTTTGCCATTTTTAGGATTTCATGTAACTTATGTAATATAAATATACAAATTACAACTACCTTCTCTTGTTCAGTTTTTGAAATCATCTGTGTTTTAAGCATGAAAATGTAATATATTCCTTCTTATTGCTAAGTGGAATCCATGGGCCATGATATCTTTTAAATATATTTGTTTAACCAGTTATTTTTGACTCATAATGTAATGTATTGGTTAAACTGGTATAAGAAAACAACATTCATGGGTGGACGGAGGGTGATTGGAGTAATCACCTATATGGTTTGTCTTATAAGGGTACAAGTGAATCTTTCTAAAAGTAGAATATAAACGTCTTAACACAATAACTAAGAAAATGACATAAAGGTTATGTTAACCAGTTTGATGAAAATATTTCAAATTGTATATGAAAACACCACACTGTACCCCATGATTACATTAATGTACACAGCTATCATTTAATAATAAAAAAAGAAAAGAAAGAAAGAAAACAACATTCAGAAGCTTGAAGAATTGGGTAAAGGCTAAGCATGGTATGATTATATGGGCCAGAGTTACAGCACTGCTGTTATGGAAGATACATTGCTTAAAGAATTGTTTACATTTTGTAAAAGTCATTCTTTATTTTTCCCTACCCAATAAGCTTTCTTTTTATATTTAAGCATTTTTTCATGCCTCATTACATATGGTAAATAAGAAACTATCATAGTATCCACTTTTATTTCCTAATTTTGCAAGTTGGCATAGTACTTTCGTGTCCCTCAGGGTCACTGGATTTTTTTGTACAATTATTTTAAAGTTAAGACATTGAATATTGGGGCCAAGAGTGGTGGCTCATGCCTGTAATCCTAGCACTCTGGGAGGCTAAGGCCGGGGTGGGCACCTGTAGCTCCAGCTACTCAGGAGGTGGAGCAAGAGGACCACTTAATACCAAGAGTTTGAGGTTGCTGTGAGCTATGACACCATGGCACTCTACCAACAGTGACAGAGTGAGACTCTGACTAAGAAAAAAAAAACAAATTTAATATTTTTACCATCTTTAAAGGGTTTAAATGTTTGAAACTTAAAAGAATAAATCATCACAAATCCCTACTCTGAGAAACTCTCATATATGTATATATGTGCGTGTGTATATATGTGTGTGTATACATGTGTTTGTGTGTGTGTATATCATCTGTATTTGTCCATTTGTGAGCAGATCCCTGAATTAATTGGTTTTGACTTGAGAGACAAAGTTCTTCCATATAGAGATGAGTTGATTCAAGGCAGGTAAAAAGAAAAGAGCTATCTAGGTAAGCTAGTGCAATCATAAGTTTTTATTTAATTTTTTATATCACCAATAAGTTTGTGCCATAAGCACAATGTTTAAAAATATACTTAGAGACAAAAAGAATTAATTCTCAGTCCAAAAATTGGTATAAAAGCACGAGCTGGAAGAAAGTCTCCTTGAATTTCTTCTCATGAACACAAAATGGAAAGTAAAGTTTGTGCTACCCGGTTGCTAGTGTTAGAGCTCACAGAAAATGGGGCAAAATGGTTAAACTGAAAGAGCAGGGACTCAGGG
>NW_003852397.1:1811651-1824605 GCF_000181295.1 Otolemur garnettii | reverse complement strand
CTAGCTCCCAGTGGGCTCTTGTTCTAGTGCGTTGCAAGGCAGAGGCGCAGAAATTGAAGTAAAAAACAAATATACACACTTTACAGAAAGGAAGAAACAAAGCAGGCTCGGGGGCTAGAGAATGACAAGGGCCATTTGGGAAATGACAGGGCAGTCAGGAAAAGGCTCTCTGAGAAGAGACCTGGGGGGAGTGAGGCGTGAACTATGTCTGTACAACTATAAGACAACTATAAAATGTGGGTAATTTTTTTTTAATCTTAGAAGCATCACAGAGGTAAAAGATACTAAGGATGTACAGGCCAAAATTTTGAAGAGGAAGGCAGTGAGGTGCTAGCTACCAGGCCGAGGGAGGAGCGGGGGTTGATTCCCTCAATGCAGCCTACATGATCCTAGCAATGATGGTGCAGTCAGGTCTGGATTACACGTTCTCCAAATAAATGAAAACCACATAATCAGAGTACAGTCACACACATACACACTCATGATACTTCACCTCAAACTCACGAGATGACCGGGAAAATGAATTAGCTAAATGGTTCTCCAACTGTGTAGAGCATCACCTGGTGAAGATTTCAGGCCAACCAGAAGTCTGCCAGACACTTAGTTAGTTCTCACTTTTCATTAGAGTGATCGGGCTTCCACTTTCTCTGAGCTTAAACTTTTTCAGTAAAGGGTATTTGCTGATGTGGGTTTAGGAAGGAGAGTGGTGTCATGAGAAGAGCAAAGGCCCCCTTCCAGCTGGATGCACAGACCAATTCTTCCACTGAAGACAACTATAAAATATGGACAATTTTTTTTTACTCTTAGAAGTATCAGAGAAGTAAAAGGTAGTAAGGTTTTACAGGCCAAAATTTTGAAGAGGAAGGTAACATAGAGCCTCTTCTACCCTGAGAACATCTGACAGTCTAAAAAGCAGCTAGAAGATGATCTTGTGAGAATCAGAAAGTGGTAAGACAGAGTTAAAGTAGTAAATCAGAATTAAATTCTGGTACCTATCAGGGCTAAGAAGCTACAGAACACCTTGTCCCCAGGTCCTGGGCCAGAACTCCCAAGGGTGACACTGGAAGCAAGGGTGCAGACTGCAGTCCAGTCTGAATGGTCCAATTAACCTCAAATGTTGGCCTTGAACTACTATCACCCGCATATGCTGGCAGAAGGAAATGCTTTCTAGAGAAAGAAAATCATCAGCGAGTTCCCAATTATTTCTATGAGTATTTTTTTCCAAATGCAATGCCCAGCAAAAATTTAAAAATAATGAGGTACATGAAAAAATAAGACAACACAAGCCAGAACAATGAGAAACAGGCAGCAGAAAGAGGCCATGGGAAGGGCGAATGTTGGCCTTAGGAGACACAAACCATGACACAACCTGGCTGGCCACATTCGTGATGATGAAGGACAATCAGGGAAACCTTAGCAAGGAACTGGGAATCTAACAAGTGATATTTCCAATTGGAGAAATAATCAAACAGAAAGCATAGAGTTTTAAAAAATGCAATAATTGAAATTGAGAAAACAACAGATGGGTAGCTGAAGAGGGAATCAACAAAATGGAAAATAGTTTTCAAAAGTCTAGAATGAAGACAGAAAAAAAAGAGCAGAAAATAAATATAAGAGAAGGTAAGAGGCATAGAAGACACAGTGCACAGGTTTATACTTAGAGTCACAGAAGAAGAGGAAAAAGGAGCAGGGCGATGCTAAAAGAAACAAAGTTCGGAGTTCCCCAGAAAAGCATGAGCCCACAGACTCACGAAGACTGACAAAGTAGAATTTAAAAACAACTAGGATTTAAAAAACGAAAACGCACAGGTAGACACATCAGAATGAGAATGGCAGACAAATATTCTTCAGAGAACATGGAGTCAGTTAGGAACTAGGTTTAAATCCCAAATTCTGCTTCTGTACAATGCTTGCTTGCTACTCCCTCCGCCCACCAAATGCACCTGGACAGCCTGCGTGCCAATCAGCATGCAGACCAAGACTTAAAAACCTGACTCCTTAAGCACTCGGGGCTGCGCTCAGAAACCCCACGTTGGGACACTGAGGCAGTTGCCAGCTGGCTCTTCAATAAAAGGACTCTGCTGTACATTTGGCTTGTTTGGCAGTGTGGTCTTTGTGGAACTTCTGGGCACTATAAATTTGCAAACCCTGCCTTGTGAACAGAGAAAATTTTAAAGTTCTAGAACAGATTTTTCTTTAAATTATTCAGAGATATAATACTGAATCCAGAAATATAAACTGTTCATCAGGTTAATGAAATTGATGCAAAGAGCTTTCTTCTAGTCTTTGAGTTAAAAGAGGAAAACAGAATATATACACGGTATTTGCAAATTAAATGAGACCTCCATTCAGCACCAACTCCATTGTGAATCATTTCTTTCAATTTTTCTAAAAGTTGGTTTTGCTTTTGTCTAAGTAATATGTCATGACAGGAGGCTTCAATTTCTTACTCAAATGTTATCTTATTAATTTCAATTATAAAATCTTAAAGAGTAAAGGCTACACAGTCAAAGAAAAACAATGGGCCCCAGCGTGGTGGCTCATGCCTATAAAGCCTAGCTCTCTGGGAGGCTGAGCAAGAGCATCACCTGAGCCCAGGAGTTTGAGGTTGCAATCCAGGACCACAGAGCAAGACTCCGTCTCAAACAAAAAAAAAAGAGAGAGAGAGAAAGAGAGAGAGAAATGGATATTTATCTACAGATACTATCCAATCAGATTATTTTTGTTTGTTTGTTTGTTTGTTTTAGAGACAGAATTTCACTATGTTGCTCAGTAGAGTCCTGTGACATCACAGCTCACAGCAACCTCAAACTCTTGGGCTTAAGCGATTCTCTTGTCTCAGCTTCCCAAGCAGCTAGGACTACAGGCGCTGGCCACAATGCCCAGCTATTTTTTGGTTGTAGTTGTCATTGTTGTTTGGCAGGCCCAAGCTGGGTTCCAGCTCCCCCAGTTCTGGTGTATGTGGCTGGCACTCTAGCCACTGAGCTACAGGCACTGAGCCAACCAGATTCTTCAAATTCCTCTACTTTGACAGCTATTAATGTCATAATTCTATTTTTAATTCTTTCAGTAAAAGTCTTTCCCCTAAACAAAAGAAAGAATACATCTTGAATTTGTACATGCTGAAAATTTCTTTTACTCTAAATGTGATGTGGGAACTTCTGTAAAGAAATGATTGTATGTGTGCACCTGGGGAAAAAAACTTTCATGAGTAACACAATAGTGATGCCCAGTGAATCAACGATGTTAACACAAGTTCCTTATTGTACAAAGAGAAAGAAGGATAGGAACCTTTCATACTGGCCTCATGTTCCTTTTATCTTTAAACTTTTACTCTTATAACATTTGAACTAACCTTGCTAGTAGTTGAACAAAGCCCTGATCTTTGCTTTTTAATTTTTGCAAGAAGAGCCCTGCAGATTTATGTTGTGTGTTTCATGCTTCCTGAATATTGGCCTCATTTTACAGTTCTCAAAAATCTATATGTAACTAATTTAATTTGACTTGAAAGTCACAAGGTCAAGCAAGCCCTGCTTCAAGACTGGAGTACAACCAAGGCCAGTTCATACTTGGCTCTGAGTCTCAGCTAATGAGGTTATCAGCCCCTGGTTACCAACAGAACTTCATGCCGTGTGTTCCGATGGTTAAAAAGCTTAGCCAACAGTGCAGTGTTTAATACCATATCCCGCAGACTAAGCCCTGTAACCTCACATTCGATCCTGAATGTGTCCCAGCATGTGGACTCACGGTTGGTCCAGTCCTCCTGTCAGATGATTTTTGAGGTTTGCTGACTTAAGGTCTCCTGCTCCCCTTGTGAGGCATCAAGATGAGAGATAATCGCTCCCCTTCCTGGGTATCAGGAGGTCTCTTCTCCTTGTTGACTCAAGTCAATTTTCAGAGGGGATATTATGTTGTACACATAAGAAAAACTTCAGACAAACTGGAATGTAGAATGGAGGGACATTGTACAGAGTACACCTGACCAGGACCCCTGAGGGAAGTCTGGGAAATAGTCACAGCCAAGAGAAGCTTAAGACATGACTAAAGGTAACATGGTTTCCCAGGTAGGATCCTGGAACAGAAAAATAATATGAGATAGAAACTAAGGAGATGAATAAACGACTGGGACCTCAGTTAATTACTTATCATTATTGGCTTGCGATCACAAATGTACCACACGAAAGTCAGATGTTAACAGTAAGAGAAACCAGGTGTGGGATACATACACAATTTCTATACTATCTTCATTACTTTTCTGTAAATCCAAAACTATTCTAAACTTTAAAAAGTTTACTTATTAAGAAAAAGAAAACCTGCCTTTCTGATAAATTAAGAAAGGAGATGTTGGCCAGGTACAGTGACTCACGCTGGTAATACCAGCAATGTTGGAGGCCAAAATGGGACACTACTTAAGCTCAGAAGTTTGAGATCATACTGAGCAGGAGTGAGACCCCCATCTCTACTAAAAACAAAAAAATTAGCTGGGTCATGGAACACACACCTGTAAGTCCCAGCTGCTCAGGAGGCTGAGGCAGGAGGATTGCTTGAGCACAGGAAGTTTAAGTTTGCTGTGAGCTATTGTTACACCACTGTGCTCCAACCTGGACAATAGAGTGAGACTCAGTTTCAAAAAAAGAAAAAGGGCCAGGTGCAGCAGCTCACTCCTGTAATCCTAGCACTCTGGGAGGCCGAGACAGGTGGATTGCCTGAGCTCAGGAGTTTAAGACTAGCCTGAGCAAAGGTGAGACCCTGTCTCTACTAAAAAAAATTTAAAAAACTAGCCAGGCATGGTGGCAGATACCTGTAGTCCCAGCTACTTGGGAAGCTGAGGCAGAAGGATCTCTTGAGCCCAAGAGTTTGAGGTTGCAGTGAGCTGTAACACCATGGCATTCTACTCAGGGCAGACAGAGAAACACACACACACACACACACACACACACACACACACAAAGGAAAAAGAAACTGGGTGCTATGAGCCTCAGGCTGGTAAGCACTCCCCTCCTTCCTTCCTGTGCAAGTGTTTATAAAATGAAAGCGTATTGGGTTTTTATTTGATCTAACATTTTTAATTCTGAGTCTGTTCTACTTTTCCTGCAACTCAATTTCCCCCTCTATGAAGCTGACATGTTGATAGATGGCAGAATGGAAAGACACCCTAGGCAACGAGGCCAAGGCAATCCTACATCTGGGGACATCAACTTGCAAGACTGGACTATTACCACTAAGCCCCAAACGTCTCCAGCAGTGATGGGCAAATTGGCCGCCCCTATGTTCACGTGCAGTCAGAACTGACCTGCCTCTGTAACCCTCCTTCAAAATGCTCTCATTAGCTTTTTTTTTTTTAAACAACCACACGTACTGGCAATTTCTGAGTCTTCCATAGAATGGTGGTATTTTACGAGGTAGCCTACCAGAAACTCTAACAAAGCCGTGTCAGGCTCTCATCAGCTCATCTCTGAGGCACATAACTTTTCATCTTTGACGCTGTCAGAAAAGGTGACTGGAAAGATCCATCAAGTGACAATAAAGAAAAAAAGGAAAAATATCACATTAGAACTAAGAATTCTTTCAAAAGAGTCTATTGTCTTTGCCTTGATGTAGCTTTACGTGTGGATTTATATTCCATTAAAGAGACTTGCGCACAATTAATCACAGACGCAAATGAAGTCACGCTGTCCAGGCCTATTCATTGAACAATTAGGAAAGAACTTCCTGCCCTGTTTATTTTAGCACTGCTAGCACTGCAGCAATGAATTACAATAATAAAGCGCTTTAGGGGACATACCCCTAATTTCATCCTGCGGAAGTAAACACAGTATGCACAGTGTTCTGATGTACGGATTTGGGTGTGTCTACACGCATATAAGGTAAATAGCAGTTACGATGGTCAGGAATCTGAATTCCCCTGAGATAACACACTAGAAATATACAGAGAAGGACGCACCTCCAAGCTTTTGCTATTAGAGATATTTATAATAATGTGGCCTGAAATGTGTACAAAAGTCACGAGGAATTAACACCTTTTTCACCTGAAAATTGTCACTATGTTGCTCTCCAGCATCTGAACCCTTTCCTGGGACTGAGGAATTCCCCCTCGTAAGAGTTCTGATCAGAGGTAAGGCTCACCTTCCACTGTGCAAGCTGAACTTACCACATGCCCTCCCAGCACGACTTGCTGTTAACAAGCTGGGCCTCACTGGATAGAGGCCCCCCACTCCAGACTCTGAAACAGGGGACCAGAGGAGCCAGGATGGCAGGGCCCTGTCTCCAGCAGCAGTGCTGCCCAGCACAGAGGGCTGCAGCAGAACGGCGCCACAGTGCAGTGCCCTGTCTAGTAAACAAGCTATAAAATTCAATGTTTGGGATGCCAGTGGCACTGTCTTCAGGCCAATTTTGTGATATAGTATTCTTTATTTATTATTTTTTTCTAGAGCCTCAGCTCTCATTGTGTTGCCCACCCTGGTCTCAAACTCTTGGGCTCAAGCCATCCTTCTGCCTCAGCCTCTCAAAGTGAGAGGATAAGAGGTGTGAGCCACCATGCCTGGCCAAATTGTAGATATCTAGGATCCAGATGAATTGGGCTACTTGATTTCAGTGGTGATACCAGAACTCAGCCTTCCTGATGTTTCTGTATCAGTAGGCTCACTATAAACTTTTCTGTTTAAATCAAGGTGGATTGGTTTATTTTTCCTGAAACAGCATCTTAACTCATACACGAATGGCTGCAGGCAATAAACTCCCAGAGAAACAGAAAGGATTTTAGGATTGATTACCCAGCCTGGTGGAGGGCAAAGGCAATGAAAATCCAGGTAGGGTTGAAACACTGGGCGGGGGGAGGGCACAGGAGAAACGATTTCACTGTTTTCCCAAGTCGTCTAGAAGGCCGTGCCAAGTGAGTGGTGCTAGCCATAGAGCGGCGCGGCTGTTCTATCTGTTGTAGGATGTTTAGCAATGTCCCTGGCCCCTGCCCACTAGACGACAATAGAGCCCCGGCCCACACAGGACAACCACCAATTTCTTCAGACATTGCCCAAAGTCCCCTGAGGGGCAAAACTGTCCCCAGTGGAGAAGCACTGCCATAAAGAGCAAGAAGAAGCCATGAATGGATCCACTGTGGGCAAGGATGAAAGTCTCGCTCCTTAAATTCTCAGTCCACATTGCTGGAGAAGATGGCGGCCCAGTAACAGCTTGTTTGCAACTGGGCACAGTGAGATGGAGGTGAGAAGACCACGGGCCTCTCTGGCTGGTAGGATCTGCCCAGAAACATCCCTCTGGGGACACAGGGAGACAGCAAGAGACTTCTGGGCCCCAAGAGGAGGATAAAAACAGTGGAGAACTGGCAAGTGGTGGGTGCATTTGTTCTGTCGGAGGCCGCCCGCAGCTGTAACTACAGCCACAGCGAGACTGAAAACAGGAAAGGCCTTCCCTCTGGGCTGTTTTGTTTTTTTGGACTTGGGCACTGGATTGAACTGCCTTGGGAGGTCCTGGGCGAGAGTGCAGATGACTTTGAGCACTGTCTAGGGCCCCAGATTGAGCCACTGAGACGGAAGCTAATATTGTTCAGCTGTGGGCCGCCTGCACAGCCACTGTGGGAGAACTGGCCCTGCAGGCTCCGTCCTCAGGGTGGCAGGGCACTGATCACTGGGAGATCTTGGCGGAGTAACCTAGTGACTGAGCAGCCCCCAAACAGAGACGGAGACGCTGGGGACACAGAGTGAGACCAGTTTTAGTGCACTATATAAGCAGGCAGCCACTTCAGGAGAGATCCCTGAGACAGGTGCTTTCCTGGGAAAGCTTTTGCTTAGCCAAGGATAACAGTTTAAAGTGTTTTTTAAGCAGGCTGAGGTGACATTTAGGCTTTCCAGCCTGTGGGGTTTGAGAAATCGGCCGAAGCCTCCAGTCTCTATCTCATACAGCTGTATCAGCATTGTGATTAACTTCTCATATCCCAGAAGATCACCTGTTGCCTGGACAATATTCAGCAAGGTGTATATACTGTTTTGTTTTTTGGTTTGGGTTTTTTTTTTTTTAATTTCAACGTTTTCCCTCTAGATTTTTCTTTTTTTCTTTTTTCTTTTTCCTTCGTTTCTTTCTGCATTTTTCTAGTTTAAATACAATTCTCCATTGTTGCTCTCTTTATCAATTAGAACTTCATTTTTGCTAGTGTTTCTGCCTCTATTATTTGGTTTTTCTCCCATTTTTATCCCATAAGGGTTTTTGTTTGTTTGGGTTTGATTTATAGTATTTTTGTCTTTCCTCTCTACTTGGTGGAGCTGGGGTACTGTGTCTGAACAGGCTGGCAAAGAGCTGATGACCTCAAGGGAACCACCCAACCCAGCACCCCAGGAGGTTGGGGATTTTTAAGGTTGGGTCCAAGTGCCCCTCTATACACCTGTATCACTCCCGTCTCCCTCTTTCTGAGCCTCTCCTCTTTTTGTCAATATTCCCTTTTACTCACCCCCCTCCTTTCCTTTTTTTCTTTCCTTTTAAAATTGTTTTTTCCCTTCTGGCTTTTCAGTCTTATCATCCTTCTGGTCCCGTAACAAAAGGACTAACCAAAACCCTAGTCCAGAGGCACAGTAAGTTTAAGAGCAAGAGGAAGTGAAAGGAAAATTAAGGTGAGGAAACAGATAAAAGAAAACGCTCATGAGGAAGAATCAGCAGAAAAATCCTGGCAACATGAACTGCCAGTCGAGAGCAACCGCCCCAAGGGACCAAGAGGTAGCTACTGCAGAGGATTCTACCTAAAAAGAAATGTTAGAAATGACAGAGGGGGCTCGGCGCCTATAGCTCAACCGGCTAAGGCGCCAGCCACGTACACCTAAGGTGGCAGGTTCGAATCCCCAGCCCGGACCCGCCAAACAACAATGACGGCTGCAACCAAAAAATAGCCGGGCGTTGTGGGCGCCTGTGGTCCCAGCTACTTGGGAGGCGGAGGCAGGAGACTCGCTTGAGCCCAGGAGTTGAGGTTGCTGTGAGCTGTAATGCCACGGCACTCTGCCCAGGGGGACAGCTTGAGGCTCTGTCTCAAAAAAAAAAAAAAAAAGAAATGACAGAGGGGAATTTAAAATACAGATGATGAAAACAATAAAGGAAATTCCTGTGAAAGTAGGAAACAACCAAAAGGAAATCCAAAAACAGAATCAAATACAAGATGAATGATATAAAGAATATAGAAAGGATATAGCAGAGCTGAAGGAATTAAAGCAGTCAATTAGGGAATTTAAGGATGCAATAGAAAATACCAACAACAGGTTAGATCAGTTTGAGGTTGCTGTGAGCTGTGACACCACAGTACCTTACCGAGTGTGACAGAATGAGACTCTGTCCAAAAAAATTAATTAATTAATTTAATTAAATTTTTTAAAAAAGAGCTGCTATAGGAGGTCATATGAGGAAGCTGTGGCAAGCCTCTCTTAAGGACCTAGTGGCCCAAGGGCTGGGCTGGTGCCTGCAGACACTCTTCATCTGTCCTCCCACTTGGGATGGCCTTGGTGAAGAAAGTTGCCTTGCACAAGGTCACACCTCCTTCAAAAGGAAGTCCACAGCCATGGCTGATCATGGAAGTATGGATGCCTAGTCCTTTCATTTCACACCCAGGACAACTCTGAAGGTCTCTCCCAGCTCCTGGGCTCTCTGACTGGAGCTGAAGACCAATTGAGATTGCATTGCCAGTTTCCATGCATGCTAGCTCCCATCCCATGTGCCATAGCCCAACTTCCCCCTCAGCCCTCTTCAGCTTTCGCCTCTCTCTTCCAGAGGTGCTAAACCAAAGATCACACCCTGATAAAGCACCACTCTGTCTCGGACTTGCTTCCAAGGGAATCCGACCTGCAACCAATGTGACTCAAGAAGAGTGGCTAACACCTGGAAGGAGGGACAAGTTTCTGTTAGTGGAGAGTAAAGATCTCACTGTTCAAATCATGAAGAGCCCCACTCATCATACAAAGCAGTTTGGAATTTATCTTGTAGGCCATGGGGAGACTGTGGAGGGTTTGGACTAGGGGACTGACAAGATCAAACATACATTTTAGGAAGTTGTTCTGAAGCAGAGCACAGAATAAATTGGAGTGGCAAGAGACTGTTCTAAATAGTTCTATTAAGACAGTGGTGGTGGGGGCTGCAGAGGAAAGCACACAGCAAACTGAGAGAATTGATGTGAGATGTGAGGTTGGGAGAGGAGGAGGGACGCGTCAGAGGTAAAGATTACTTACTAGTTTGGGAGGCTGATTGGATTAGTTCATGGCAGAGATTTGAGGAGGATAAGTTTACAACATATTGAATTTAAGATATACCACCTGGGCAACCAAGGTGGAGATAATGAGCAGGGGTGCAAGTGCATGGTCACCTGCCACGTGACGACATTTTGGTCAATGGCAGACCACATGTACAACTATGGTCCCTAAGATATCATGGAGCTGAAAAATTATCACCTAGCATTTACTATACTTTTGATCATTAGAGCAGGTCCTTCGGGAGATAGTCCAGAACTGCAGTCCTTAGCCCCCTGGTTTGTAGCCTGTGAGGAACTGGTCTGCACAGCAGGAGGTGAACAGCGGGCTGGGGTATGAAGATTCACGAGTATTATCGCCGCTCTCCATCCCTCCTATCACCGCCAGAGCTCCACCTACTGCCAGATAGGTGGCGGCATTAGGACCTCATAGGAGCACCCTCCTGTAAACTGCATGTGAGGGATCTAGGTCGCCCACTCTTTATAAGAATCTAATGCCTGGGCTGGGCACAGTGGCTCACACCTGTAATCCCAGCACTTTGGGAGGCTGAAGTGGGCATATCGCCTGAACTCACAAGTTTGAAACCAGGCTGAGCCAGAGCAAGACTTCATCTCTAAAAATAGCCGGGTGTTGTGTCAGGCACCTGTAGTCCCAGCTACCGGGGAGGCTGAAGCAAGAGAATCTCTTGAGCCCAAGAGTTAGAGGTTGCTGTGAGTTGTGATGCTACAACACTCTACCCGGGATGACAAAGTGAGAGTCTATCTCAAAAGAATCTGATGCCTGATGATCTGAGGTGGAGCCGAGGCAGAGACTCTAGCCCCAGCAGGTGCCTACAAATACAGATTCTCATTAGCAGAGAGGTGTGACTGCACAGAGACCACAATAAATCAATTGCTTACAGATTCATATCAAAACTGTCTGCCTCACCACCTCATTCATAGAACAATTGTCTCCCATGAAACAGGTCCCTGGTGCCAATAACAGTTGGAGACCACTATTCCAGAAGGCATTGTCATCATAGGAGACAACAATTCCATGCCTGTTATTGATCCTGAAAACCTTCCAGAGCCTGACGATGTGGAGGTGGAAGGCAGTGATACCGATGGTCTTGATCCTGTGTAGGACTAGGCCAATGTGTGTTTGTATCTTAGTTTAAAAAAAAAAAAATAAGAAAAAAGTTTAAAAAATACGTAAAAATAGGAAAAAAACTTACAGAATAAAGTGATTTTGTACAGCTGTAGAATGTATGTTTTAAGCTAAGTATTAGGACAAAAGAGTCAAAAAGTTTTAAAAAGTTTATACGTTTGTAAAGTAAGAATTACAAGAAGCTAAGTTTAATTTATGATTGAAGACAGAAAATATTACAGTATAAATTTAGTGTAGCCTGAGGAGGAGTGACTGTAAAGTCTTTAGCAGGGTGCAGTCACCCCTGGGCTTTCCTTCTCACTCCCCCGTCACTCACTCTCCCAGAGGAATTTCTATCCTACAAATTCCATTCATGGGAAGTGCCCTATGCAGGCGCTCCGTTTTGTATCTTTTGCACCATGTTTTTACTGTACCTTTTCTTACTGTTCAGAACACAAAGCCTTACCGTGGTGTTCCAGCTGCCTGTGGTGTTCAGTACAGTGTGTGCTGTCCAGGTTTGCAGCCCAGGAGAGAGGGCTGTCCCTTACAATCTCGGCGTGTAGAGGGCTGTGCCACCTAGGTTTGTGTAAATCTACGGTGGTGTTCACACAAGGACGACATCTCCTAGTGACACCTTTCTTAGAACATATCCCATCACCAAGCAGCACATAACTATATTCTGGTGTACGATAAGCCCTCCATATCCCCGGGTTCCACACCTGTGGATTCAACCAACCACAGATTGAAAATATTCAGAAAAAGTGGTCGGTTGCATCTGTAGTGAACACATACAGACTTTATTTTCTTGTCATTATTCCTTAAACACAATAAAGCTATTTACATGGCATTTACATTGTATCAGGAATTATAAGTAAGCTAGAGAGTCTAGCTTAGTAGACTTTCATCCCGGGTAGAGTGTTGTGGCGTCACAGCTCACAGCAACCTCTAACTCTTGGGCTCAAGAGATTCTCTTGCTTCAGCCTCCCCAGTAGCTGGGACTACAAGTGCCTGACACAACACCTGGCTAGTTTTAGAGATGAAGTCTCTCTTACTACTTTGAAGTCTCATTCAAAGTATATGAGATGGTATATGTAGGTTACGTACAAATGTTACACCGTTTTCTATCAAGGACTTGAATGTCATGGGTTTTGGCATTTGTAAGGGGTCCTGAAACCAATCCTCCATGGAAACCAAGAGATGACTATGTACATAAAAATATATATACAGTCTGCACATATGAAATATATTACATCACATTATTTATATCCTACCTCACTAGTTCCAAAGCAAGGCTATATAAATACATATACTACAATAGGATAAGAGAATAAATAGATGAAAAATTGAGGTAAAGGGAATTAAGATAGGTTTCATACACAAAAAGCAGGCCATGAACAAATGTAGAGGGGCCACCATCTCAGTTCTGAACTTCCTAGTATTAGAACAGAGGAAAACGGTTGTGATTTATTTTTTTCTTTTGAGTCAGAGTCTCAAGCTGTCACCCTGGGTAGGGTGATGTGGCCTCATAGCTCACAGCAATCTCCAACTCAGGCTCAAGTGATCCTCTTGCCTCAGTTTTTCTATTTTTTTTTTTTTT
>NW_003852397.1:1805335-1811461 GCF_000181295.1 Otolemur garnettii | reverse complement strand
GATTCAAACCCGCCACCTTAGGTGTATGTGGCTGGCACCTTAGCTGCTTGAGCCACAGGCACCGAGCCAGTTTTTCTATTTTTAGGAGAGACGGCATCTAGCTTTTGCTCAGGCTGGCCTCGAACTTGGGAACTTAAGCAATTCACCCACCTCGGCCTCCCAGAGTGCTAGGATTACAGGTGTGAGCCACCACGCCTGGCCTGTGATTTCTTATTGTTATAGTTTCTAATTTGGTCTTAAGAACTCTCTGTCAAGAGCAGCCATAAGTAAAGATAGCTATTCTCTAGGAAAGCCTTGACCCCAAAAAAGTTCGGCTCTAGTGTGTGGGTCAGGAGGTAAAACCAAAATGTGTGAAACTTACCCTTACAGACCCAGAGAGGTTGGGTTTTTTAAATGACTCTGGTGTTGACCTGAGGTTAATCAGGGTTAGCAGCTGTGGCATACATCGGGTTTGGGGTTGGTGGAATGAGGAACAAGTGGCTCTATGATAGACACCACTCAGGAAGGAGAGATTTTAAACAGGTCAAAGGTGACAGGGTACCACTGGGTTTTCAATGACTGATTTCAGGGCTAAAAATGGGTGCTAAGGCAGCAACTGTATTAAATTTACATCAGAAACACAATCAAGCACATGGTTCATTGAGACTCTAGGACTTAAAAGCAAGTCAGCGGCTTCAAAGAATCACTTATTTTCAGGTAAGGAGGTCTGAGGGGAAACATCTGCAGGGCTCACCAGCAGCTGCACAGAGAGAAAGGCGGCTGGAAGAGAAGCTTCTGGGTTAGGCCTAGCGGGCCGAAGCTAAGACAGAAAGGTGTCAGGCCTAGGCTATAATGGAAAAATACCAGGTAACTCCTGGCAAATTGCCAGACTGCAAGCTTTCCCAAAAAAAAGAAAGGAAGGAAGAAGTCTAGTTCACTCCCAAGATAGATGGGAAAGTACTAATTAATTTCTTGCTTCTAGTTCACTCCAAGTTTCTTGGTTGGCTAACTCCCTGGGAAACAGATTGGGAGGGACTAACTATTCCCAGACTGACTTTTAAACAATACCAGGTGGGGAAAATACTGAAACTAAGATGTATGGGGGGAAAGTAATACTGAAACTAAATGTACAGGAGGAAAATATTAAAACAACAATGTATGATGTACAACTAACTGCAAAATTCTGCTTCTGTACAATGCTTGCTAACCCGATGTACCTGGACAGGCTGCATGCCACCAAGATGCAGACCAAGCCTTAAAAACCTGACCCCTTAAGCACTTGGGGCTGCTCTCAGAAACCACATGTTGGGACACTGAGGCAGCTGCTGGCTGGCTCTTCAATACAGGGACTCCTCTATAGATTTAACTTGTTTAGCTGTGGTCTTTGTGGAACTTCTGGGCACAACATTTGGCAGAGATGGAGATGTGGGAGCCCAGGAGTGTGGGTGGTAGTGAGGATCCCAGGCACAAGGAGAGGTGAAATGGAAGAAAAAGGACCAGAGGCGAAACTCCAAGGAGCACAGGTATGTCAGGAGAGCTGGGGAACCAAGGAAAGAGAGAAGGAGCAAAGAAAATTAAGCTGCCCAAAGTATCACAGCTCTGGGAATCGCAGATCTGCTGTTGGGGATACCTACCTGCAAGTATGTTTTAAAATTCCATTGTCTACATCAATGATAGCAGGAACCATAGTCCTGAAACATACCAATCACACCCTTCAAATGCTTATCTGGGCAGAAAAGACCTTTCAAACACACAGATGAAGGTCACTGTCATTACCATAAACCAAAATGCAAAAAAATATTAGATTCTATCTACATTACCTTGGTAATTATTCTCTGACTGGATGAGCGTAACTGGCAGTGGCAGAATGTCTATATAAGACATTAATAAGAGTTTCTATCTTCACTGTAATTTTAAAGTAAAAATTAGATTTTATGTTCACAGAAATGACTGAGTCTTTAGAAAAAAATAACATTTTTGAAGGAGTTTCTTCCACTATCTTTAGCATATAAAAGTTTTGTTCAATGTTTTTTACTGACTTTGCAAATAAACCCTCTTTCTATCCTACCATAACAAAAGAATCACTAGGTTTATTCATGGATTAGCTGATAAATGAAATCAGGTAATCTCTGCCCTAAGGAAATTTCAGACCTGCCCCTCTGCTCAGAGGAAGGCTTGAGAGAAATCAGCTCAACAGGTCACCGAAGGCACTCGGGGAGATGAGATACCATAAAACTCAGAGAAATAATGTAAAGAAAAGTGGTAAGTTTTCCCTAATCCAAATAGTTCCTGATAGATCTTCAACCAATGGAAATGTCATGGAGAAAAATACACTATTTGCATCCGATTTTTAAAAGAAAATAAGAGTAGGCTGTGCATCTTGTTTGAGAAAGGAATGAACAGATGTAAAACGGGCAACCATATGAAGAGCCCATTGAGGAGAACTGGATGATTAATATACTACAAACAGGCTGGGACGGCATGATTTATCTCCATCTCAGAGTGGAAATCTGTGATGCAGAAAATGAGGTTGAAATGAAAAATGCAGGAATCCTGACAAACAACAGAGTAATGGATAGGGCATAGGTTAAAACGAAGACCCCAAATTCCCCTTGTAAAGAATTTGAGAATGTACCAACAAGTGCTGGGGAGTAAGCAGAGTTAGAGCGCCTCTGTAGGAAACTTGGATTTGCTTTTTCTAGCACAAGTCAAACCCTAGATCTAGAATGAAATTACCCAGTGCGTTTCTTAGTAAGATGCTGCTGCTGTATTAGGAACAAAGAAAACTTTACAGAGACAGCAAGAGCAAGGAATGGAAGCCCCCTCTATGTCTCTTTGTGGTAGATGTACAGGAATAAGTCGGGGCTTCCAGGAAAATAGTTGTACCCCAGATGATGAGTCATTATAGAAATTAAATAAAAACTAGAACCAAACTTGGTATTTGATAATATTCTAGTAATATTATTAACAATCAAAAGATCACTTAGGTGTCAGAGAGGGTGGCAGATGGGTATTGCCTTCCTTCAGATGAAGAAACAGGCTTAGAGCAGACATTCATGAGAATGACTGTCAGAGACAAGGTTAATACCTGGGTCAAACCTCTGCTGGCCAAGCAAGAAGATCCCTTGGGCCATTCCCTGTCACTAAACTTCTCACAAGGGCAGCAATCCTCTTGACTTCCAACACAATTGTTTTAGTCTATTTTCTGTTGCTGTAACAACAGATCTGGTAATTTATAAAGGAAAAAAGTTTGTTTCTTACAGTTCTGGAGGCTGGAAAGTCTAAGAACATGGCACTGGCATCTGGCAAGGCATATCCCCTACAATAACAAAAGAATCACTAGGTTTATCTATGGATTAGCTGATAAATGAAATCAAGTAATCTCTGCCCTGAAGAAATTTAACAGCAAGAGAGCCAGAGCAGCTCACTTGTATATCAAAGGCACAACAACAAAATCACTCCCATGATAGCAACATTAACCCTTTCGTGAGGGCAAAGACCTCAATCATCTGTTAATCCATTCATAAAGACAGCAGAGAGATTAAGTTGCCAATACATGATCCTGGGGGTGGGGGGTTCACAATAAATTAGTTGGGTTTGTTTTTGAACTTCACATAAATGGAATCACACAAATTTATGTATTATTATATTGAGCGTCTCTCATTCAACATTATGAGAGTCACTCATATAGTTGTATGCAGTTGTAGATTTTTTCATTTTGATTGTTGCACTGATAGATATTTATTGTTGTTTCAGGGGGGTTTGGAGGATTTTTTTTTTTTTGAGACAGAGTCTCATTCTGTTGCCCTCGGTACAGTGCCCTGGCATCACAGATCACAGCAACCTCAAACTCTTGGGCTTAAGTTATTCTCTTGCCTCAGCCGTCCAAGTAGCTGGGACTACAGGCACCTGCCACAAAGCTGGGCTATTTTTTTGTTGTAGTTGTCATTGTTGTTTGGCAGGCCCGGGCTGGGTTCGAACCTACCAGCTCTGGTATATGTGGCTGGCACCTTAGCCACTGAGCTACAGGCGCCAAACCAATATTATTGTTTTTAAAAAGTTTTTGACAAGAAAAATGCTTCTGTGAATACTTCTATATATCTTTTTGCAAATACCCACGGGTTATTTTGCAATCATTTCCATTTATAAGCTGGACTTCTAAGGACCTTGAATGGAACTTTAAAATACACTATATCTCTCTTTTCAATGTGCTCCTCGTATGTATCTAGGTAATACATCTCAAACATGTTCCAAAACCATATGTGCAAGAGTTTATCTAGGGTATAAATTTAGGGGTGGAATTACATACTATTATATACTCTGACAATGTAGAAAGGTTTTAAATCATCAATTCAATTTCTATAGCAGTGCTCAGTTATTTCTTTTTAACTCAGGTTTATTAAGTTATAGACAAATTTCTAGAAAATAATCACTATGATTTTAACAGGACTGGCCATAATTGATGAAGAGATATAGGGGGTTATTGTATAATTTTCTTTATTTTTGTGTTTTGAAGACTTTCATAATAGAACTTTTTTTAAGTTCCCAGGGATGAGAACCATGACATACATATATTTTATACATATTCTTTTGATATACTCAATTGTTAATTTTAAAAAATTAAAAGTGAATTCAACATTGCCAATATAAACTTGATACAACTTCTTAGATAATTTGGATACTTCCCATAGCTAGGTTTTAGGAGAAATATGCAGAAAAAAACTGTTTTTGAGACAGGTTCTTGCTCTGTTTCCTAAGCTGTGGTGAATGCAGTGGCATCATCATGGCTCACATAGTCTCAAACTTCTGGGCTCAAGCTCGAGCAATCCTCCTGCCTCAAACCCCCAAGCAGCTGAGACTACCAGCATGCACCACCATGCCTAGCTGATTTTAGTATTTTTTGTAGAGATGAGGGTCTTGCTATGTTGCCCTGGCTGATGTTTAACGGCTGACCTCAAGATGTCCTCCCAGCTCGGCCTCCCAAAGCGCTAGGATTATAGACGTGAACCATCACACCCAACCAGCACGGTAAACTTATCTTGGAAGATACTTCAAATACTTTTGAGAATGAAGTACATATGATGAAAAATATATATACTCATTGCTAAAATATCGTATAGCAAAGAATTTTAAAGGTATGAAAAATGTCAGAATTCCTCATCTTCTTGACCAAACCCATAAGTCCATTTGCCCAAACTCTTCCAAAAACAGCAGTAGTAACAGCAATTACATGTACAATTTCCTGTCTCAATTTCCCTGCTACATCCCCATCAGAATGCATGTTACAACAGGGACTTCATTGCATTTATCTTTAGATTCATGACCCTAGTAGAGTATCTGGCCCATGGTTCATGCTCAGTAAATAAAGGGGTTCTGTATTACGTTATGCTAGTTCCCACCTCCTTCACTGGCTTAAGGTGAGGCTTAAAGGAAAAGATGAGAGTAAAAGACTTATAAACTGAATGTCTAATTGTGCTTGGTCCTCTCCCCTGGGTGGAAAGCAGACAGTTCTCTTCTTTGAGGGGAGGCAGAGGCTCCTTCTCTCAGCCAGTTCACCTGCACACACAACTGAAGCGGCTCTCTGCTTTGTTTCTGTTTCTTCACTCTAGGCTAGTCGGGGAGACCCAGATTGGATGAAAGAGGTTGGAGTCAAGAGGGCACAGAGGAAGAGCCCGGGCTTGCTGCCGCCCATGCCGTGACTGTCTCTGCAGGGACATGTTACTCAGGGAATATTTTGGCAGAACTGTCACTTTGGTTAATTCACAAGAAGCATGGCGGGGGCACATGGGCTGGTGCTACATCATAATTAAAGGACACAAAATAATGGGAATTATTCTCTCTGGTCTTACCAATTTAAGGCATGGGCAAACCTCAGAGATATTCGTTTAGTTCCAGAGCACCTTAATAACGCAAATATCGCCATAAAGCGAGTCACACAAATTTTTAGGTTTCCCGGTGTGAATAAACATTATGTTTATATTATAGCCTATTAATTGTGCATTAGCATTGTGTCTAAAATCTGTACATAACCTTGTGGAAGACTGAACCTGGTGACATGCCTCTCACCATTGACAAAAATTGACTCTTGCTGGATAAAAGATTTAGTTTAAGATGCAAAATGATGGCTCGGCGCCTATAGCTCAACCA
>NW_003852397.1:1803170-1805112 GCF_000181295.1 Otolemur garnettii | reverse complement strand
TCAAAAAAAAAAAAAAAAAAAAAAAGATGCAAAATGATAAAAATTCTAGAAGAAAGTGTGAGACAAGTTCTTGACAAAATTGGCCTGGGAAAAGATTTTATGAAGAAGGCTCCTTTGGCAATTGCAGCAACACCAAAAATAAATAAATGGGACATGATCAAGCCAAAAAGTGTCTGTACAGCTAAGGGTACAACAACTAAATCAAACAGACAGCCTTCAGAATGGGAGAAGATACTTGCATGCTACGAATCTGACAAAGGGCTGATAACGAGAATCTATGGAGACCTCAAACTAAAGAAGAAAAGAGCAAACGATCCCATATGTCAGTGGGCAAGAGACTTGAACAGAACCTTCTCGGAAGAAGACAGATGAATGGCTAACACACACATGGAAAAATGCTCATTGTCCCTAATCATCAGAGACATGTAAATCAAAACCACCCTGAGATATCACCTCACAAAATCCCAAAGCTGTAGTTGCTGGTGTGGATGTGGAGAGAAGGGAACACTTCTGCACTGCAATTAGGATTGAAACTAATACAGCCCCCATGGAAATAAGTATGGAGAATCCTCAAAGAGCTAGAAGTGAACTTTATATTTGATCCCACAATCCCATTACTAGTCGTTTTACCATAAGGACATTTGCACTAGAATATTTGTAGCAGCTCAATTCACAATCGCCAAGTCACGGAATCAAGCCAAGTGCCCATCAACACATGACTGTATTAAACTGTGGTGTGTGTCTACCATGGAATACTGTTCAGCCATGAAAAGATGGAGACTTTGCATCTTTTGTATTAACCTGGATGGACTTGAAGAACATCCTTCTTAGTAAAGTATCACAGGAATGGAAAACAAGGATCCAGTATACTCAATATTAAACAACTACACACCCCCATAAGAGGAAAACATGATTGAATTCAAATGGGGGGAGGGAAAGGGGAGCAGAGAGAGTGGGATTGGGGCATTGGTGAGCTCTCACCCAATGTGCCCAGTGTAAGGGTATGCAGCACATCCCCCTGCATGAAGGGCCCAACTACAACTTGAACTTTACCTATGAAATACAACAATGTGACTTAATCATTCTACTCTCATATTAATCTGAAATTTTTAAAAAAGATATCTAAAAAAATGTCCAGGCCTTAATAAAAAGCAAGTAATAGCTAAAAATGTTAACAATCATCTGAGCCTTCAGCAAGTCCTAACCTTTTGCTGCTGGAGGGTCTTGACCTGGTTGCTGACTGGTCAGGGTGGCGGTTGCTGAAGATTGGGGTGTCTGTGGCAATTTCTTAAAATTAGACAACAATGAAGTTTGCCACATCAATTGGCTCTTCTTTTCACAAAAGATTTCTCTGTAGTATGTAATGCTGTTTGATAACATTTTATCCACAAGTAGACCATCTTTCAAAATGCTGCTTCTCTTTTATCAATTAATTTTATGGAATAAATGACATCTTGAATACCTGAAAATCATCTGTGAGGGTTGAAATCAACTTCTTCCAAACTCCTGTTTGGTGGTGACATTTTGACCTGCTTCCATGAATCACAGATGTTTATAATGGTATCCAAAATTCTGAATCCTTTCCAGAAGATTTTCAATGTACTTTGCCCAGAATTATCAGAGGAATCACTATCCATGGTGGCTACAGCCTCACAAAATGTATTTATCAAATAATAAGACTTGAAATTGAAATCAGGCTTGGCACCCATAGTGGTTATGGCGCCAGCCACATACACCAAAGTCGGCAGGTTCGAACCTGGCCTGGGCCAGCTAACCAACAATGACAACTACAATAATAGCTGGGCGTTGTGGTGGGTGCCTCTAGTCCCAGCTACTTCGGAGGTTAAGGCAAGAGAATTGCTTGAGCCCAAGAGTTTGAGGTTGCTGTGAGCTGTGATGCCACAGCACTTTACTAAGGGTGACAAAGTGAGACTCTGTCTCA
>NW_003852397.1:1789906-1803150 GCF_000181295.1 Otolemur garnettii | reverse complement strand
TCTCAAAAAAAAAAAAAAAAGAAAGAAAGAAAAGAAAATTGAAATGACTCCTTGATCCATGAGGTGCAGAATGGATATCGTGTTATTAGCATGAAAACAGTTAATCTCTCGTATACCTCCATAAGAGCTCTTGAGTGACTACGTGTGTTGTCAATGAGCCGAGATCTTTTAAAAAGCATCTTTTTTTCCCTCAACAATAGATCTAAACTGTGGGATTAAAAAATTCAGCAAATGATGCTATCAACAGATGTGCTATCCTCCAGGCTTTTTTGTCCCATATATAGAGTACAGCAGAATAGATTTACCATAATTCTTAAGGGCCTGAGGCTTTGGGGATGGTACATGAGCATTGGCTTCAAGCTACAGTCACCAGCTGCATGAGCTCCTATCAAGGGAGCCAGCCTGTCCGTCCCACCTGTGAAGCCAGGCATCCACTTCTCTTTTCTAGCTAGGAAAGTCTTGATGGCATCCTTTCCCCATAAAAGGGTATTTAATTTACATTGAAAATCTGTTGTTGAGGGTTGCCGAGATCTTAGTTAGGAATTCAGGATAAACTGCTGCGGGGTCTCCATTCCCACTTGCTGCCTCACCTTGCACTGTTACGTATAGAGATGACTTCTTTCCTTAAACCCCATACATCAACCTCTGCTGGTGTCAGACTTTTCTTCTGTAGCTTCTATACCTTCTCAGCCTTCACAGAATTGAAGAGTTTGGGCCTTGCTGTGGATTGGGCTTTGGAGTAAGAGAATATTGTAGCTGGTCTGAACTTCTAACCAGACCTCTCAAACTTTCTCCATATCAGCAGTAAGGCTGTCTCACTTTCTTATCCTTTGTGGGTTCCCTGGAGCAGGACTTTGATTTCCTTCAAGAACCCCCCCCCACCCTTTGCAGCTTGGCTAACTTGCCAGGCCAGGCTTGTCTTGGCTTTCAACCTGCTTTCCTCACTAAATTTAGTCATTTCTACCTTTCAATTTAACGTGACAGATGTAGACTCTTCCTTTCATTTGAACCCTGGGAGGCCATTGTAGTGTTATTAATTGACCAAATCTCAATATTGGTGTGTCTCAGGGAATAGGGAGGCCCAGGGACAAGGACAGAGACGGGGAATAAGTGGTTGGCGGAGCAGTCAGAACTCACCCCATATTTATTAAGGTCACCATCTTACATGGGCATGGCTTGTGGCACCCCAAAACAATTGCAATGGTAACATTAAAGACCACGGATCACAGCTCACCATAGCTGGCATGACAATGAAAACGTTTGAAATATTGCAAGAGTTCCCAAAATGTGACACAGAGACACAAAGTGACCACATGCTCTTAGAAAAGTGGCTCTGATAGACTTGATCTGTACAGATCTTCAATTTGGAAAAAAAAAAAGGCAATATCTGTGAAGTGCAATAAACTGAAACACAACAAAACAAGGCATGCCTGCATCTTCCAGAGGAGCTCAGACACAGAAACTACAAACCTCAACCTCCGCCTCTGTCATCACTGTGCTCTTGGAAGGTAAAGGAGTTTGAGAGATTGCTTTCCACTTCTGTTGCTTTTCTTCTTCCCTGTCCAAGACAAAAGAAAATAACGAATTAATATATGTCACAGGGGCACAGGATTATTGCAGTTAAATTGGAGATTGGGATTTAACTTGCCAGTTTTTCATTGAAATCGATTTCTCTGTGCCGATCAAGAAACAAAAGAGGTTTTGGAATGAATTCCGACGGAACTCAATAAACAGCCGTACTGGGCAGATCACAAAAAGCCCCAATTAAGAACTAGTGTACATATTTTGTTTTTGAGGTGTTCAGATGAATTGTTCCGGTTTTTCCTTTGCCTGTAGATATTTGTTTTCTGTGTGATATAAAATGGATTAATTCAAGGGTTTCATGCCAAGGACCAGTAAGAACCTGGAACTGATGCCCTGTAACTTGGTTTCCTGTTACATTAATGTTGATGACAATCACGTCCTTGTCCGTGGCCAGCTGAATTCAAAAGCAATACACACACAGAGAACAGGCTCATCCAGCCCTTGCCCAGACTCCTGAGAACAGCTTGTGGTAGCTCTGTTTCATCACAGGAAGCCTGGCTCTGTCACAAGAATGGCTTGCTCATTCTGCTGATGAATTAGTTGTATTAAAGTGCCAGAAACAAAACAGCAATCTGGGGATGATTTCCATAAAACTTGATGTTTCATTCAAATGTGATTATCACAGCCAAGGATTTTTGCCCTTGCTACTGTGAAATAAGGTGGGAATCCGAGATCAAGTTAACGAGGGCTAACCTCTGGTCTGCGTTTGAAGAACTGTGTCAGTTGATGTTCCTTTCTTCTGGATAACAGTTTGTGAGTCATAAACAAAAACCACTTCTTTTTCCAGTTTGAATATTTTTTAGTGAGGATCAGAGTATGGATTCTGGCAGCCTAGAGGTTAATCGAGGGATGCAGGCATCTCAGGAGATCAAAACTAGATACATTTTGTGACAAAATAGCTCGTAGAGAGATGCTGACTTTCAGAGCTGTGATGTGGCGGATCGGAAGCTGCACATACAAACTGTCTCTCTCTGTGTTTGGGGAATCAGGCGAGGACTGCAGTTGAATACTCGCATATGGGCATAGAATGATTCAAAGCTGTGACATTATGTCCATTGCTTTGGGTTATACTTGGAACTGAAGCTAGTTCCTCCACGCCTCAATTTCCCATCAACCAACCTCACCGAAATATTGAATGAGATTAAGAGCCTCACTCAGTAAATGGCAGTTATTTCTACTAACTGCTCAATTATTAAGTGAATATGAAAAGTATACTTTAGGTTATAATCAAGATTATGCTTTGAATAGGAGAAAACAGTGACAATTTATCTTACTTAAATTAGCGTTAACTCAAAACATTACTATACTAATTGTCTTCATAATTCCCTGCATGTTCACTCATACTTAGTAGATTATATTTTTAAAAAACAAAACACCAATTAGTGATCTGAGACAGCTGATGTACAGGAAGCTTTCTGAATGTATGATGGTTTGATGGCAGCAAGCTGACTCAGAGGTGGCAAAACAACTCAGTGTTTGGGTACAGAACATGATTTCTATTTTAAATATCTTAATCCTTTAGACCTCAGTTTCTTTACCAGCCAGGGTTCAAGATGGAAAGAGCAGGGGAGGTAATCAAATTGACCTTCCTCAATTCTCTATTAAGCCATGGGGACAAGATTGAAAGATAAATCTGGCTCGGTGCCCGTAGCTCAGTGAGTAGGGCAATGGCCACTTATACTGAGGCTGGCAGGTTCAAGCCCAGCTGGGGCCTCTAAACAACAATAGCAACCAAATAGCCAGGCATTGCAAGCAAAATAGCCAGACAACTGTAACCAAAAATAGCCAGGCATTGTGGTGGGCGCCTGTAGTCCCAGCTACTTGGGAAGCTGAGGCAAAAGAATCAGTTAAGCCCAAGAGTTTGAGCTTGCTGTGAGCTGCGACACCCCAGCACTCTACTGAGGATGACATAGTAGCCCTCTGTCTCCAAAAAGAAAAAAAGATAAATCATTTAGATACCATAAAATATGCATTTTGGCCTGTGTAGTGGCTCATGTCTGTAATCCTAACACTCTGGGAGGCAGAGACAAGTGGATCATCTAAGCTCAGGACTTTGAGACCAGCCTGAGCAAGAGTGAGACCCCCGTCTCTACTAAAAATAGAAAAACTAGCTTGATGTTGTGGCAAGTCCTGCTACTTGGGAGGTCCTGCTACTTGGGAGGCTAAGGCAAGAGGATCACTTAAGCCTAGGAGTTTGGGATTTCTTTGAGCTATGTTGCCACAGCACTCTAGTCAGGGGCAACAGAGTGAGACTCTGTCTCAAAAAAAAAAAAAAAAATGCATTGATCTACAGTGTTATGGTGCTTCCCAAGCTAAGGATAAAGACAGGGCCCTGCTAAGAACTCCCAGCCAGCAGCACTCTAGAGAAGCGTGAGGTCCAGTGGTGACAGTGGCTTCTCCAGCCCACTGCCTGAATGCAGCTTCGCCTCGTCTACCATAAAACCTCACCAAAATTAATCTTTCTATGCCCGAGTTTACCCATCTAGAAAAGAAACATGGAAACAATGCCAGCTTATAAGTTCAAAGGAGGATTAAATGCCTTCATACGTGTACCCTGCTTAGAATGGTGTCTGACCTATTACGAAAAGCTATTACCTGGAAATTTACCTTGTTGGGCATACGGGGAATATCCTAAGGTTTGGAGGGCTTTATTCCTTAATTTGTTTATTACTAGATCTGAGGAAATTTACCTCATTTGCAACATATGTTTTATTAATTGTCCTAACCATCTAGGGATTTACCTGTTATCTGTTCTGCATTCACTACTTCAGACACCGCTCATATATAAGTTTTTGTTTTGCTTTGTTTTGGTTTTTTCTATTTCACAGGGATTTCCAGGGATTAAAGGGGATCTTTCTAAATCAAGTTCTGTCTCCTTGAAGCCTATAAATGTTATTTATCTGAAAGGCAATGGTTCCAAAATCACCAAACTTAAAAAAGTGGGTTATAGGAAGTGCTTGGCCACCTGCTGAGAACAGTAGAGTAGTAAGGAAAACTCTTACTCGGGGAAGTTGGGGCTTCCCGGGGAGCTAGACTCAGCATTCAAGGCAAAAAACAGACAGTTAAAACTGTCCCTGAACATCCCTTGGAATACAGGACAACCCCACTTTTCAGTAAGTTCACCATAAGCACTTTTTTCCTCCAGGTTTGGAACCAATCACATTTCTTCATTGAACACCTGATGAAGTAATTGGCTTATAATTAAGTTGTTTTGTTTGGAAAAAGCATGTACAACACAAACCAAGCCCTTTGTACATACCATCTCATTGACCTGATGACCTGACGAAGTGTTGTGACTTTTCCCTTCCACCTGTGAAGGACTGAGGTGAAGCAAAGTAAACCACTTGCCAGTGGCCACCGACAAGTGAGCTGTGACGCAGAATTCTGATTTCCGTTCTCTGGGACAGCAAAGCCTCTACCTTCTCTTTCTAGCCTGTTCCCTCTGGAATTACCATGACATGGCGTCAGGGACACAAATTGTCTCTTGCTCTGCTCAAGACTGGTTAGTGTCAGTCAGAGGAAACGTTGCGTTTAGAGCTCCTCAACTCCAGGTGAATACAAAGAAATTGGAGACACTCCAGAGACAATTAAGCAACTGGTTTGAAAGAGGTCTCAAGAGGCAATCAGTTTAAGAGGGGAAAGATTTAGAGACAAACAGAAATTTGGACAGTACCGACTCTGCTGGGTTTCTCATGAATAAGTGATGCCAGGAGGCTGAGGAAGAATCAGCTGCGGCAGTTTTCGCTGCTTGGTTGCAGCCCTCCTGAAAGGCGGGGCAGGATGGCTGGCCTCCTGAGATGCCATTCCATCTTACAATTCTAGGAATCCACCCCTGAACATGACCAATAAATAGGGCAGAGCAAGCGAGATCAGATACCACTCAGCTAATTCCTGGAATGCCTCTATGAAGGGTGAACAGCCATTACTGTCTTCCCTTCTCTTAATGATGGGGAAATGAGACCCAGAGACACAATTCACGGGAATAGTGACTGTTCCACAGGCAATTCTGCCGGCAAGGCAGGCCAAAGGGGTCCCTTTACATATCAGTTTCCCATGCAGGGGCATTGCAGAGAGAGAGAGACAGAGAGAGAGAAAGAGAGAACCCCACCACATACACACCAGGGGTCCAGGCCTACCTCCTGGTCTGGAGGAAGTGCCGGGAGGGTGGTTAATGACCCCACTCAGTGGGCTGGTGTGATGGGGAGAGGGAAGACTGTTGGACATTCCTGATGGAGGCACCACCTACCTGTGGCCGACTGAGCGACTCATCTCCTTACATAAACCAGCCTGTGGAGAGACTAATTACTCAAATTGCCCGGCCCATAATAAAGTCCAGATCCTTTCTTGTGGCCTTGCTCTTTCTAAAGAGCTCTTCACCTTTTGGTTGCTTTTTTTCTAGTTATATGTACAACATAGTTCAATATAAAAAAGGAGAAAACAAGCTGGGCATAGCGGCTCACACTTGTAACCCCAGCACTTAGGGAGGGCAAGGCGGCTGGATCACTTGAAGTCAGGAATCTGAGGCTGTAGTGAGCTATGATGGTGCCACTGCACTCCAGCCTGGGTGAAAAAGCAAGACCCTGTCTCTAAAAAGAAAAGGAGAAACAGAAATGTGTGTAAAAAGGTAAACATCACTTCTAATATCAAAGAAAATCATACATTTTATATAATTTTTCCTTACAGAACTCAGATATACAGTAATCTATCATCTGTTAATAGTAAGAACAATGCAATATATTACGTGCTAACGGCTCAATTTGCACCATCTTTTTTGAAAAACAAACCTAGAGAAAAAATGTTTGATGTTTTTTCCAGATCCAATCTGATCCAGAAAGGCACCTTTTTTTTTTTATAGGAGACAGGGTCTTGCTCTGTCCCCCCATCTCCCGCCCGCTGGAATGCAGTGACACCATCACATAGCAAACTGCAGCTTCAAACTCTCAGGTTCGAGCAACCCTCTTGCCTCAGCCTCTAAGGGACACAATGCTCAGCTATTTTTTTTTTTTTTAAAGATGAGGTCTTGGCCTAGCACAGTAGCTCACGCTTATAATCCTAGCACTCTAGGAGGCCGAGGTGGATCAATTGCCTGAGCTCACAGGTTCAAGACCAGCCTGAGCAAGAGCGAGACACCCATCTCTAAAAAATAGCTGAGCTTTGTGGCCGGTGCCTTTAGTCCCAGCTACTTGGAAGGCTGAGCCAAGAGAATCGCTTGAGCCCAAGAGTTTAAGGTTGCTTGTGAGCTATGACACCAGGGCACTCTATTGAAGGCGACAATGTAAGACCCTGTCTCAAAAAAAAACAAACAGAAAAAAGATGAGGTTTTGCTATGTTGGCAGGCTGGTTTGAAACTCCGGCGTCAAGAGATCCTCCCACCTCAGCCTCCCAAAGAACTGGGATTACAGGATAGGCACGAGCCACCATGCCTAGCCCAGTATGGCACTTTTAAGAAGTCAGACACTTTCCTTTCCTTTTCCTTTAAGAAAAAGTTTAAAAATCTAATGATACCTAACATTTAAATCATCTTAACTATAGCCTTAGAGGTTATGATTAAAATAATAATATTAAAACCTAAGACAAACTAATGAAAATTAACATAAATGATAAGCTGTTAGATCACTAAGTCCCCTATAGGCTTTATAAATCTGAAAATTCAACAATTGCCTGCCCCACTTAACCACCAGGCAAGATTAACAGCCTAATCTCAGAACTATCTCAAATTTGTGCTTTGGCCACACTTTGTTTTAATGGTCTTCTGTGAGGTCTACTGTTTCTATAAGTTCTGCAAGTTTTAGTCCTTTTTTCTTCTTTAACAGAGTCTCACTTTGTCACCCTCCGTAGAGTGCCGCGACCTCAGAGCAACCTCACACTCTTGGGCTTGAGCAATCCTCCTGAGTAGCTGGGACTACAGGCTCCCACCACAATACTTGGCCAGTTTTTCTGTTTTTAGTAGAGACAGGGTCTCGCTATTGCTCAGGTTGGTCTCCAACTCCTGAGCTCAGGCGATCCACCTACCTTGGCCTCTCAGAGTGCTGGAATTATAGACGTGAGCCACCACAGCTGGCCAATTTTTAGTCTTATGACTACTAAAGATGATACTAATATAAATATTCTACTAGAATTTATGAAAGGTGTAATACAAAAGGCCAACATACCTAGACAAAAAAGTTTTCAATTATAATTTCTTAATAGAATTCTGTTTATAGTATAGTATAATATGGAAAAATAATCATTAAAAAGGATTTTTTTGGATAAAATGTCTTTTCTTCCTTTGGGTAAATACCTAGTAGTGGCAGGATTGCTGTATTGAATGGTAGGTAGGTCTCCTTTTAGTTCTTTTTTTTTCTTTTTTTGAGACAGCTGTTGCCCTGAGTAGAGTACAGTGACATCACAGCTCACAGCAACCTCCAACTCCTGGGCTCAAGCAATTCTCCCCTCCACCTCCCAAGTAACTAGGACTCCAGATGCCCAACACAACGCCCAGCTATTTTTTGGTTGCAGCCGTCATTGTTGTTTGGCAGGCCAGGCTGGATTTGAACCTGCCAGCTCAGGTGTATGTGACTGGCACCTTCGCCGCTTGAGCCACAGGCGCCCAGCCTCCTTTTAGTTCTTTAAGGAATCTCCATACTACTTTCAATAGAGGCTGCAGTTTGCAGTCACACAACAGTGTGTACCTGTTCTCTCTGCATCCACACCACGATATGTTGTTTTGGGACTTTTTTGATAAGAGCCATTCTCACTGCTAAAGTTAGATGATACCTCATTGGGTTTTAATTTGCATTTCCCTTATAATTAGATGTGTTGAGCATTTTTTCATGTGTTGGTTGGCCATCAGACTATCTTCATTTGAAAAGTTTCTGTTCATGTCTTTTGCCTATTTCTTAATGGAGTTGATTTTTTTCTTGCTGACTTGCTTGAGCTCTTTGTAGATTCTGGTTATTAACCGTTTTTCAGATGTTCCACATGCAAATATTTTTCCCATTCTGTAAATTGTCTATTTACTCCATTGAGTCTGTCTTTGGCTGTCCAGAAACTTTTCAATTTGATCAGGCCCGATTTATTTATGTTCACTGTCTCTATGAATGCTTTGGGGGTCTTTTTATCAAAAAGACACACTCAAATGTTTATAGCAACACAGCTGGAAAGATGTGGAAATGACCCAAGTGCCCCTCAATACAGGAGTGGATTAGTGAAGGTGGTATCTGCATACCATGGAGTACTAATCAGCCATAAAATAAATGCTGATCTAGTATCTTTTGAAATAACCTGGATGGAACTGGAGACCACTCTTCTAAGTATCCCGAGAATGAAAAAACAAACACCACACATACTCAATACTAAACTGGAAGTAGCTGGCAAACACTTACGTGAATATACGGAAGAAAACTCAATGGGAATCAAGCAGGGGGGAAGAGGTGAAGGGGTTGAGTTAATAAACAGCTAACTAGGGCAATCTACATTTTCTGGATAAAGGGCACACTTATAACTTTGACTTAAAATGTAAAATAGCAAATTATTTAATACATGTATGTACTCCTGTAATATTCTGAAATTTTAAATAAGTTTTTGAGACTGGGACATGCTCTGTTACCCAGGTTAGAGTGCAGCGACATGATCATAGTTCACTGCACTCCGGGGCTCAAGCAATCTTCCTGCCTCAGCCTCTGCAGAAGTTGGGACTATAGGCATTGAGCCACTGCTCCTAGCCAATAAAAGTTTAAAAAAAAAGGGGGGGGGTGCCTTCTGCACCATAATATAAGGATATATCTTGAGATGAGGAATAAAACTGAAAATTGCCTGAGCCTCATTAGGACATTTCGAAGTTTCTGAAAAATATCTCAAGGAGGCAGATGTGCAGAAACAATGAAATTCCGGCCAGGTACAGAGGCTCACGTCTCTAATCTTAACACTTTGGGAGGCCAAAGCAGAAGGATCGCTTGAGCCCAGGAGTTTGAGACCAGGTTGGGTAACATAGCAATATCCGGTTTCTACCCAAAATTAAAAATTAGCTGGGCACACACCTGCAATCCCAGACTGTGGCCCCCAACCCCCAGAGCGGCATGGCAGAAGGTGAGAAGGGGGAGAGGGATAAGCAGTGAAGCTTCACCTGTATTTGGAGGCACTCCCCATCACGCACACCACTGCCCGAGCTCTGCCTCCTGGCCCATTCCCCCCACACCTCACCCCATCCACAGAAAAAGTTCCTTCTATGAAACCAGTCCCTGGTGCCGTAAAAGCTGAGAACCACTGCTCCCAGCTATTTGGGAGGCTGAGGCAGGAAGAGTGCTTGAGCCCAGGAGTTTGAGGTTACTTTTGACAGAGCAAGACCCTGGACCCAAGGAGAAGAAGGAGGAGGAGGAAGAGGATGGGAAGGGGAAGAGGAAGAGGAAGAGAGAAAGAGAGAGAGAGAGAGAGAGAGAGAGGGAGAAAGGGAAAGAAAGAAAAGAAACATACCAGGGGTCCTCAAACTTTTTAAACAGGGGGCCAGTTCACTGTCCTTCAGACTGTTGGAGGGCCAGACTGCAGGCCCCAGGATGAGTTGGCTGCTAAGCAGGACAGGCAATGGCAGCAAAAACACCCAGCGGGCTGGATAAATGTCCTAGGCATGCCGCATGTGGCCCGTGGGCCGTAGTTTGAGGACGCCTGGTTAAACCAACAAGGATCTTCTAAAATATTAGTGTTCACTAAACTCTTAAGAACCTCAAATGCCTCAGAGATTCCTCAGTCTACTCCAGGCAAGTATTCCTGCTGTTAAATGTAGAACTGTGGGCTTATGAATAGACAAAGGTGTAGAATTCTTCCATAAGAGGTGACCTTCACCTAAAAGCTGGAGGAGTTCTCAAACCTCTCTAGGGTCTGACTCCAGAAGTAAGTTCAACTAGAGAAGACTCAGAAAGTTCTAGGAATGCAAAGACAAAAAGCCAACACACACAAAAGGCCAACCTGGAAACACTACCTAGCACTTGGTTCAGACAGCAATCGAAGTGACTATGGTTCTTCTTTGGTGCTGCTGGAGATCTAGTCAAGTCAGGATGCTCTGCTGAACCACATTTCAACAGGTTTCTCATTCTCCTAGCCCAATCCCCAACCCAGGTCCTGCCCTAAGGGCTCCTACCCACCTAAAAATATTGTCACTCTCAGATCTGGAAACAGCTCTGACAGCCTAGACTCCATCACGTGTGGAGGGAAGAGAAGCTGGAGGACTTTCTAGGAGCAAGATTACAGGAAGAGTGAGGAGATGGAGGGAGTCTTGATAACGGTAAGAAATGCTTTGATCCACAGCTACGTAATTGAATTGGTATTTAAATAACAGGTATGTGCAGCTTCTCAGACCCCTCCCCCACAAAAGAAAAAGGGGCAGAGGGAGAGTGATGAAAGCAAAAGGAAAAGAATAAGGAATATAAGGTATAAGACTTGTACTCTGAAAATTATAAAATATAGCAGAAAGAAATGAAATAAGACTTAAATACATGGAAAGACATCCTATGTACTAGAAGATTTAATATTAAGCTAGTAATACTACCCAAAGTGACTTATGGATTCATTGTGATCTCTATCAAAATCCTAATGATCACTTTTGCAGAAATGGAAAAGATCATAAAATTAATACAGAATTTCAAGGGACTCTGAATAGTTGAAACAATCTTTTAAAAAAGGAAAAATCAAGTCAAAAGATTCAAAATTCCTGATTTGAAAATGTACCAGAAAAAGATTACTAGTAATGAACTTACTAGAAAAAAAACAAAAAAACCTTACTAGTATAGACATACATAGATCAGTATATGGAATAGAACCCAGAAATAAAATCATATATCCATGGTCAACTGATTTCAATAAGGGTGTCAAGACCATTCAATGGGAAAGCAATAGACTCTTTAATAAACAGAGCTGGAACAACTGGATATCTACATGCAAAAGAATGAATTTTCATCCCTATCTCACAATTAAACTAATTAAAAATGGATCAATGACCTAAATATAAGAGTTAAAACCATAAACTTCTAAAACTCTTAGAATAAAACACATGGAAATCTCCATGACCTTGGATTTGGCAATGAATTATTAGATATGATCCACAAGCAATAAAAGAAAAAAATAGATAAATTTGGACTTCAGCAAAATTAAAAACTTTCGGGCATCAAAGAACACTATGAAAGCCTAGCATGGTGGCTCACCCCTGTAATCCTAGCACTCTGAGAGGCCAAAGTGGGTGGATTGCCTGAGCTCAAAAGTTTGAGACCAGCCTGAGCAAGAGCAAGACCCTGTCTCTGCTACAAATAGAAAAAACTAGCCAGACATGGTGGTGGGCAATTGTAGTTCCAACTACTGAAGAGGCTGAGGCAAGAGAATCATTTGAACCCAGGAAGATGAGGCTGCTGTGAGCTATGAAGCCACATTACTTTACCCAGGGTGACAGAGTGGGACTCTGTCTCCAAAAAAAAAAAAAAAAGAAAAGAAAAGAAAATAAAAGAAAAGAAAAAGACACTATCAAGAAAATGGAAAGAAAAGACACAGAATGGGGAAAAATATAGTAGAATCTCCATCCTCTAGTTATCCTATAGTGAACCAACTCCTACATTGATCTCTTCTTTAACTTGACCTAATTTTCAGAGAATGGACCAACCAATACATCACATGTCCATATCAGAACAGTAGGCATAGCTCCTTATGTTGACCACCTCTGCATGTTGAGCACATTGTTACAGTCCCTTGGGTGGTCAACTTACAGAGGTTCTACTGTGCATATTTGAAAACCATACACCTGATAAGAGTTGTCTGGCACTAAAGATATTTTTTAAAACTGTTATAAATCAACAACAAAATGGTAAGCAACCCAACTGAAAAATAAATAAAGGACTTCAATAAACATTTTTCCAATTTGTAAAATAACCCAAAAGTATCTGAAAAGACATTCAACAGCATGAGTTATTAGGGAGATGCAAGTCAAAACAACAATGATAACTGCTCTATACCCACTAGAATAGCTACGGTTTGTTTTTTTGTTTTGTTTTGTTTTAAGGCAAAGGCTCACTATGTTGCCCTTGGTAGAGTGCTGTGGCATCACAGCTCACAGCAACCTCAAAATCTTGGGCCTAAGTGATTCTCTTCCCTCAGCCTCCCAAGTAGCTGGGACTACAGACATCTGCCACAATGCCCTGCTATTTTTTTGTTGCAGTTGTCATTGTTTAGCTGGCTCAGGCCTTGGTATATATGGCAGGCTCCATAACCGCTGTGCTATGGGCCCTGAGCCAGGTATAGTTTTTAAAAAATGGGAAATAGTAAGTGTTGCCAAGGATGTGGAGAAATAAGAACCCTCTCGCATTGCTAATAGGAAGGTAGAATGGGGTAGCTGCTGTAGAAAGTGGTTCCTTAAAAAGTTAAACAGAATTACCATATGATCCAGGCATTCCTCTCCAAGGTGTGTACCCATAAGAATTAAAAGCAGGTAATCAAACTGGTATTCACACAAAAGTTCCGAACAGCACTATTCACAAGAGTCAAAAGCTGGAAATACCCAAATGTTCATCAACAGGCTTAAAAGGATTAGCAAATTGTGGCATATCCATACAATGGAATATTATTAAGCCATAAAAAGGAATGAAGTTCCTCTGTGCTATAGTGTGGATTAACCTCAAAAACATTACTCTAGCTGAGAGAAACCA